>NC_044043.1:69965089-70160089 GCF_901765095.1 Microcaecilia unicolor | reverse complement strand
AGTTTCTACTGCAGTAACCCCTGTAACAGCAGAGAAGGGCGACAAAGATGATACAGGGGATGGGACGGCTTCCCTATCAGGATGGGCTGAAGAGGCTGGGGCTCTTCAGCTTGGAGAAAAGGCAGCTGAGGGGAGATATGATAGAGGTCTATAAGATAATGAGTGGAATGGAACGGGTTGATGTGGAGCGTCTGTTTACGCTTTCCAAAAATACTAGGACAAGGGGGCATGCGATGAAGCTGCAGTGTGGTAAATTTAAAACGAATCGGAGGAAATTTTTCTTCACTCAACGCATAGTTAAACTCTGGAATGTGCTGCTGGAAAAGGTGGTTAAGGCGGTTAACTTAGCGGACTTCAAAAAAGGGTTGGATGGCTTCCTGGAAGAAAAAGCCATAGAATGTTATTGAATGGACGAGGGAATTCAGTATTTCTAGGATGGGCGGGACAAATTGCTTGTTCTTTTGGCCGCTGTCGGTGACAGGGTGCTGGGCTCGATGGATCCTTGGTCTGTCCCAGCATGTTGATGAAAAACAAAACACTAGAGTAGCATGGAGGAATAGTCTTGAAGAACTTTCTAAAAACCTTGGGACCAGTGAGGGTTCCTGAGCTTTGCCTGGGGATGTTGATAAGTACATAGATAATGAGAGAAAAAAAATCATATTACAAAACCTCAATGTGCAGCATAGCTAACAAAACAAAGGCATTACCCCAGGTCCCAGTAATATGAAAAAAGGAAAAGTATGGGAGAGGGTGAGCAGACAAGACACAGGGGCAAGTAACAAAGGCGGCCGAGTTTAGTGTTGGCCAGAGAAGTCCCAGTCTTTGGGAAGCGAATATCAAGAATGAATTTAAAAGGCTGGAAAATGCTTTGCAATTCCTATAAATTTTGCAAATGTTTATTGGCACAGTCCCCCTTCTTTCCTTCTTAATCTGGTGTCTATCTCAGATGTGTGCCATGCTGGATCATGTGTGTCTCCGGGACGGATGCTCGCTATGTGACTCATTCAGTGCTGATATGAGATAGATTCCATACAATGGAAATAAGAACATGACAGGACAGGCTGTCTCTGAGGCGCCTACATTTTCACACCTAGCATGGGGAAGAAGGCTCTGAAATATTGTTCTTACATTTATTACACAATAGATGCAGGGATGATGGAATAAATAATGACATGGTTTGTAATCCACTTGGGGAAGGAGAAGGCAGGAAGGAGCTTCATTTGTTTGGCTGTACAAAATCCATTTTAAAATCCCTACAAATATCTTCCAGTCAGTTGTCATTCGTCACCCTTCCTAAAACATTCTTCTCGTCTCTCCTTTTAAAACCCACATCCCCATATGGTATGCCCCGGTGAGTATGTCTTCCTTCTCTTGCCTAAGGCTACAAGGAAGTCTTCACAGAGATTGTGACCCTCTTGCGAAGAGGGGTGGACCCTGAGGAATCAGTTCCTTATCTGTGACTGCAGCCTCAGGACCAGCCCCCCTTCCCTGAGACACTCTTACGTACATGATGGAACTCCATGGGGGGGGGGGGGGGGGGGGGATGAGGTAGGAGAAAATAAGCTTTCAGTAGCTTTGGTGAATTTTAAACCAATCATCAAGAAAGTGTGGAGTTCACTTTAATTAAAATGCTGGCTTGTAAGGCACTACATCAAATGGGGCCTAGATATGTAATAAAGTTCTACTAGATAATTTTATTTGATTCGATTGGGCCCCGAATAGTGCCCCAAATACATTATTCGTATTTAGCCGAATAGTGATTTAAATTCGAATACGAGTAATCCACGGCTGTACTGTGCTAAATTCTACTGAAATAAACACTTGATTTCTGATTTCACGTTGCTTCAGGGTTGCCGTGGTTTTCTCATGGAGTTGGGTGGGTTTTTTCTATTAGTCGCGGGCACTTTCTGGCAGTGGGTTGCAACTTGAGCCGGTTTTGCTTTTATTGGATGGTTGCTGTTGGTTTCTCCTCCTTGTTCCAGCTCTCTTCTGTCACCCTATTGGTCAAATTTGGAGCTGGAATGAGGCTTGGTTACAAATTTGACTAATAGGAGGGAGAGGTGTGTGATGAGATCATCAGCTGATGATGACTCATCATTCTCTGGTCTGGAGGAGGAGTGAGGGCAGAGCAGAGCAGACTGGGGAGGACTTGGAGGAGTAGAGCAGCAGCAGCACATTGGGGGGGGGGGGGGGCAGAGAACAGCCACATGGTTGGAAGGGGAGAGGAGGCAGTGCACACTTGCACAGGGCTTGAACGGCTTCCCACCCCTCTGCTCCTCAGATAGCCTGTTCGGCAGCTTGGGCTCCTTTTGGGTGCGGGATGGGCTGGGAATTGTTGCTTATTATATTATTTGTTATGTTAAAGCTCAATACCCACTATTCATATTCTGTATTCTTATTTGACTGAAATATGCTATTTGGTACAGTTCTAGTATGTAACAGAGAAGTTGCATAGGTATCAGCCTCTTCTGGCAATGTGGGTGTAGGGAGATAGACTTCTAGTTCTTCCTTCAGTTAAATCTATGACAGTGGTTGCCAAGCCTGTCCTGGGAGAGATGACAGGCATGCACATCTGTCTCATGCATATTCATTAGAGATAGCCTGAGGAGTGGAGGAGTGGCCTAGTGGTTAGGATGGTGGACTCTGGTCCTGGAGAACTGAGGAAGTGAGTTTGATTCCCACTTCAGGCACAAGGCAGCTCCTTGTGACTCTGGGCAAGTCACTTAACTCTCAATTGCCCCAGGTACAAATAAGTACCTGTATATAATATATAAGCCACATTGAGCCTGCCATGAGTGGGAAAGCACAGGGTACAAATGTAACAAAAATAAAAAAAAAGCTCAACTGGCTGGTGGTCCCCCAGAACAAGTTTGAGAAATACTGATTTATGAGATTTTCTAGAGCTGACTGGCAAAGTGTGCTTCCAGGGAAGGATTGAGAAGCAATGGGCTCAACACCTACATATAGTTTTTCCTGTATTATTCCATTTGTCTAGGTTCTAGTGGACTAGTGGGGTGGGGTGGGGTGGGGTGGGGTGGGGTGGGGGAGATTTCCCGGGCCCGACCTCCAAGGGGGGCCTGGTGCAGGGTGCTGTCTCTCTCCTGCTCCTGTGTTTTGGGACCTGGGTGATTGCGTTAACAAAATAACCTGGGTCCCGGCACACAGGAGCAGGAGAGTGACAGACCTAGAGAGGAGCAGACATAAGAATATAAGGGGGTGGGGGGGGGGGGGGGGGACTGCCTGAGTGGGGGGAGAGTGGGGGCAGCAGTGGCCCAAGTGTGTGTGTGTGTGTGGGGGGGGGGGGGGGGGGGGGGGGAATCAAGGCGGCTGTGGTGGCCCTGCCTCAGGCCCAACTCTGTCTCTTGGTGGTCCTGAACTGTAGTGGGGAATTAAGGTTTGGTGTTAGTTTAGTTGAATCAGCTGCTGTGTGGTGGATGAGGATTCTAGTACTGGAATTAATGATGCAATGGTTTGGAAGAATGTAAGTAGTTCTGTGGAGGGATTAGATTCAAAGAGAGTGGGTTTAGTTACTGGACTGCATCAGAGCGGTATGAATGTGCATTTCGTCACCGGACACAAATCGGAGGGAGGGGGAAACAGTGATCATACTAAGGATAACGGAATAGAGAGGGAGTCTTTTTACTGGGCTAGCAACGCATTTTGAGATAGGGAAATTACCAACTGCAGTGCATTTTATAACTTGTGCACTGGGTCCTGGGTTTTTTTTTTCCAGAATTGTGAAGATGCAGTGGAATAGTAATTATGAGCACCTTTCAACAGATTGCCAGCCTTTCTCTGCAGACAGCGTCTGTTCTTTCTTCATGGGGGAAAAAAAAGCAGTAATTACATCAGGTTTGAAGGGAGAGGTGTTGCCCTTCTACTAAGCTATCTTATTAGCCAATTTGAAATATTTCTTTTTTGGCCAAATTAGTAGAAACAGCATGCCACTTTCAATTTTTAGCATATATTGAGCGCGGAATTCTTCACACTCATCTGGGTGTAGGACTTAGCATAGTCTCTCTTCTGCTCAGCCTATAGAGATATGGAAACATATTAATAAGAAGTTTGTGTATTGCATTATTACTACATATACTCAGGGCTTTTTTTGAGGGGGTACTTGGGGGTACTGAGTACCAGCACCTTTTCTATTGTCTGCTAAAACTGACTTATGGACCCCAAGTTTTAATGAAAGAGCTCAGGCTCTACACACCAATTCTGCCATGTCATAGATTCTGTGACTGGTTGCAGGGGTCCTGGCTATTGTGGGGTGAGTCTCTCAGTGATCACCTCATCCCTGAAGGGTGGCCTGACATTTGAGTACCGGCACCTTTTTTGCTAGAAAAAAAATGCACTGCATATACTGATGCTAATTGTATTGTACTTTTTGCAAATGTTTATTGTTAGCCACGTTGAACCTGAACTTGTTTGGGATAACACGGGATATAAATGTTATAAATAAATAAAATAAAAATAATACGAAGAGAGGTTGATTATTGATTTTATTAGATACTGCAGTGGCCTTTGATACCTTGAATCACAGTTTGTTCTCAACAAAGCTGTGGGAAATTGGTTTGGATTGCTTCATACCTTGCCGACGGGACTTCCTATGTGCAGAATGGGGAACTTTCAGAGGAATCATTATTGGGGTGTTTCTCAATGTTCAATTCTCTCCCCTGTTTTTTTTTTTTACTTACTTTTGTCTCTGCTTATTTAGATTATCAAACACTATGGGCTAAGTCCATGTGGTTTATAGAATACGCTGAGCGCCTGTCCATGGAACTAAATGTAGTCACGGGCAGTTGTGCCAAGTAAAATTCGGTGTAAAAGCTGACGCCTAAATTAGGCGCAGTCCAGGGATATTCTATAACAGCACACATAGATTTTAAAAATTCCTACGACCCACCCATTCCACAACCATGGCCATACCCCCTTTTCAACTCACGCGATTTACAATTTACGCGCATCACATTATAGAATATGCTTAGACAATTTTGCATGAAAAGTCTAATTAATGCCAATCAGTGTCATTAATTGCTGAATTGGCAATTAATTGGCACTGATTGGCTTGTTAACTAATTAAGTTGCAAGTGCAACTTAAGTCACGCTATACAGCTCTTTAATGCATTTTGCAGTAGCCTGTTTTTTCACATGCTAAGTGCATGTTAAGACTTAACCCCTTTTAGTAAAAGGGCCCCTTAAATAAATGTTTGGAAAACAAATAAAAAATGTATGATAAGTACAAAAGTACATAAGTATTGCCATACTGGGACAGACCGAAGGTCCATCAAGCCCAGCATCCTGTTTCCAACAGTGGCCAATCCAGGTCACAAGTACCTGGCAATATCCCAAAAAAGTACAATACATTTTATGCTGCTTATCCTAGAAATAAGCAGTGGATTTTCCCCAAATCTATTTTCTTTAGGAAGCCATACAAACCTTTTTAAAACCTCACTAAGCTAACTGCTTTTACTACATTCCCTGGCAACAAATTCCAGTGAGTGAAGAAAAATTTTATCCGATTCATTTAAAATTTACTACTTTGTAGCTTCATCGCATGCCCCCCAGTCCTAGTATTTTTGGAAAGAGTAAACAAGCAATTCACGTCTATCCGTTCCACTCCACTCATTATTTTATAGACCTCTATCATATCTCCCCTCAGCCGTCTTTACTCCAAGCTTAGTAGACAAGTGATTTGAGTTGAGACTGGCTATTATTTTGGCTTTACTACACTTCTTGTCTTTTGCTATTGTTCAGTTGTAATAAAGGGGTCCTTTTACCAAGGTGCGCTAACAGATTTAGCGTGCACTAATGATTAGCACATGCTAAATGATAAGACGCCCATAGGAATATAATGGGCATCTTATCATTTAGCACACACTAATTATTATTAGCATTTGTATAGCGCTACCAGACGCACGCAGCGCTGAACACCTGACACAGAGAGACAGTCCCTGCTCAATAGAGCTTACAATCTAAAGTAATACAGTCAGACAAGACAATAAGGGCAAGTACTGGGTGAGAAGGAACAAGGGAAGGCAAATGAGTAGTGCCTAGAAGCCAAAAGCAGCAGTGGGTTTTCAGCATAGAACTGAAAATAGGTAGAGATGGAGCAAGACGTACAGGCTCAGGAAGTTTATTCCAGGCATAAGGTGCCGCGAGAGAAAAGGAACGAAGCCTGGAGTTAGCAGTGGAGGAGAAGGGGGACGACAAGAGAGACTTGTCCAGCGAGTGGAGATCACGGGGAGGAATGTAGGGAGAGATGAGTGTACAGTAAATGCATGAGTGCACCTTAGTAAAAGGACCCCCAAAGACTGTTATTTTGGATCATAAAAAGCGATTTTCAAAAAGGAAGTGTGTAGAGTTGGTAACGTTACGGTTTTACTGTAATTGCTTGAAGATAAATTCAGCTAAGACCGAGAGTCTTTGGGTAAGCCATGAATGGTAGGGAGCTGGAATGTTATAACTATTGATTCTGTTGTCATTCATATGAAAGAGTCTGGGTGCAATTTTAGATTAAAGCTTATGAAGTCTCAGATTTCAGCCTTCTTTTTATTGCTTGAGACAAATTAAGCAGCTGCATCCATATTTGCCAATGGACAATTTGAGAAAGGTGATTCAAGTGCTGGTGATTGCATAATTAGACCTTTGTGACACACTTTGTCAAGAGATTTAATATATAAGGTCTCCTGTCATCTTCAGAGGGTGCAGAATGGTGCAGCTAAATTAGTTGTGGATGCAAGGAAATATGATTCAGGTACTTCTATTTTATTGCATTTATGCTGCCTCCATGTTGAATTTTAGGTTCTTTTTAAAGTTTTAATGCTGATTTGTAAAGACCTTATTTTGGGATGTCCATATTATTTATCTAAAGCAGTGGTTCGTAAACTGTGGATCAGGACCCCAAATGGGGTCACAGTGTCCATGGCTGGGGTCACAGATAGAGAACTGCTTCCCCCTCCCTCTGGACCTTCATGGTGACCTATGCCCAGTATGGCAGACAGTATGGTGCCAGTAAGTCAGTGAATGTTCATAAGCCCCCTTCTCCCATGTGGGCTCCCTGTCAGGCTAGAAACTAGCCACCACTGGTGCTGCTGCTGCCACCTTCGTACTTTGGATAAGTGGGGGTTGGGAGGGAAGGGTGAGAGAGGGGAAGGGAGGGTTGCTGAGGTTGCTATTTTGTTTTAATTATCATTGGGGGGGTCACTTGAATTTTTAAGTATTAAAATAGGGTCAAATTTGGGAAACACTGATCTAAAATGTTAAGTAGATATATACTTAGTCCATGGATCAAACTCTTTTAACTGTACCATCTGAAAACCGGTTAGTGGCAGTGCATGAGATGGCATTTAGCTTTTTAGGGTCTCATTTGCGGAATACATTTTCTCTGTTGTTTTGATTAGAGGCTTTTATATAACATATCATGAGGTAATAGAGATCCTGTTATTTGAATGAGCCTGCTCTACTCTTTCTTACATGGCATGTGGCTGGGCGGAAGGGGGATTATTGATGACCTAGCACTGAACAGGGTTTGTACTCTGGTATGGAAGTCAGGATAGAGGATTCATTTCATTGTGAGCCGCTTTGATGTCGATATTAGTGAAAGGCGGGATATCCATTTTTTTAGAAATAAATAAACATTTCTTTCCCCGTACTGTACAGAACAAGCCTTGAGTCTGTACTTTCTGGATGATTTTTTGTTTGTTCGTTTTGATCGCCATTTTAAAATATATTTTTGTCTATTGAGGATGATAAATAAGGGTCGTGAAATGCTGACTCATTGTCATGTCCTGTACTGATGTCACTGTTTCTGTGATGCCTAAGATTATTTTAAGTGAACTACAGAGGAGTCTAGCTGAGACAAGTTTTTGACCGGTTAATAATTTCAATATTAGTCCAGAAACTTTGCCTGTATGGGTTACTGGCAAGAAGGAAGGCATTACTGAAGAAAGGCTATAGGGAATGCCCAAGAGCATTTGCAAAGAAACACTTAAAGGGCAATGCAGCGTATGAGGGAGAAGGTTTTGTGGTCTGATCAGAACAAAGCAGAACATTTTGTTCTCAGTGCTAACATGTGTAGTGTAAAACACATTATTTTGCTATATTCTACATCCTCACAGTAAAGCATAGTGGTGGCAGCCTTATGTTAAGGGAAAGTTTTGCAACAGCAGGGACAGGGAGATGGAGAGAAGGATGAGTGGTACCAAGTACAAGCAGATCCTTTAGGAAAACCCATTTCAGTTTGCCATAGACCTGGGACTGGGGAGAAGATTCACCTCTCAGCAGGTCAGTGATCTTAAGCACCAAGCAAAAGCAACAGTGGAGTGGCTCAGGAAGAAGAAAGCAGGGCCGCCAAGAGACAGAGCCGGTCCTGGGGCAGGACTGCTAAAGCCGCCGCTGCCCCCCCCCCCCTCAGGGCCCCGCCACTAAGGATGCAGTCACAGTTGCTGCCTGTCCCTCGCTTGCTAATTCGGGCCACCCCTGCATGTGCGTAGCCAGACTTGAAAGATTGAGGGGGCCGGAGCTAAAAGTGTGTGTGTGGGGGGACGCATTTTACCCCACCTCCCTGCCCCTCATCGCAATTCCACATACCTTGGCTGGTGGGGGTCCCCAAGCCCTGCCACAAGAAGCCTTCCTCTAGCGCTGTTCTACACTGCATTGCCTGCCCTGCTCAGTGCTTTATTTATTGCATTTGTATCCCACATTTTCCCACCTCTTTGCAGGTTCAATGTGGCTTACAGTACATGATGAATAGTGGAAATATATAATAAAATAGACATTTAATATTACAGAAGGATCTTAGGCAACAAGATAATGATAGAACATGATAGTAGTATAACAAGCAGATATTGTAAGACAGTTCTGAATATATGTGGAGGAGTTGTGTATATTCACATTGGTTGATCTTTGTGGTATACCTTGTTAAAGAGATGGGTCTTCAGTAGTTTGCGGAAGTTCGTTAATTCGTAAATTGTTTTTTAGTTGCGCGGCAATGCGTTCCATATCTGTGTGCTCAAGTAGGTAAAGTTTGATGCGTGCGTTAGTTTGTATTTCAGACCTTTGCAGTTGGGGAAGTGCAGATTAAGGAATGTGCGGGATGATCTTTTGGCATTCCTGGGTGGTAGGTCTATCAGGTCTGACATGTAGGCTGGTGCATCTCCGTGAATGATTTTGTGGACTAGGGAGCATATTTTGAACGTGATGCGTTTTTTTAAGTGGGAGCCAGTGTAGTTTTTCTCTTAGCGGTTTAGCACTTTCATATTTTGTTTTACCGAATATGAGTCTAGCTGCAGTGTTCTGGGCTGTCTGAAGTTTCTTGATTATTTGCTCTTTACAACCGGTGTAGAATGCGTTGCAGTAGTCTAGATGACTGAGCACCATTGATTGTACCAGGTTACGGAAAACAGTCCTTGGGAAGAAGGGTCTTACTCTTTTTAATTTCCACATGGAGTGGAACATCTTCTCATGTCTGCGGTGGAGAACAGCGCTGGAGGAAGGTTTCTGCTGGCGGGGCTTGGGGACCCCCACCAGCCAAACCAGGGGCCCGAAATCCAATTTGGAATCCTGTTTGCTCCTTCCCGGCCTCTAAGGGGGGGGGGGGGCAGCACCTGTTTTTCTCCTGCTCCTGTCGGGATCTGGGTGATTGCGTTAACGCAATCATCCAGGTCTCGTTAGGAGCAGGAGGGAGACAGACCCTGGCGCCGGGGCCCACCTTGGAGGCCAGACCCGGGGGAATCTTGCCCCCCTCACACTCTCTCGGCGGCCCTGGAAGACAGTGAATGTCTTTGAGTGGCCCAGTCAAAGCCCAGATCTGAATCCAATAGAAAGTCTCTGATAAGGCTTGAAGACTACAGTGCACAGATGATCCCTAGCCAGCTTGAAAGAGCTTGAGCTATTCTGTCAAGAAAAATGGGCAAAAACCTGTACCATCCCACTGTGCAAAGCTGATAAACACTTATCCCAAATGACTCATGGCCGCTGCGTCCTCTAAGCTAAGCAGGAGTCCTCCAACTGTATTGCTGCCAGTAGGGGGAGATGCTTCATTATTGTGTTTTCAATTGCTAGAGATTCCCTGCAGTCCTGCAAAGCTTGCCTGTTCCTTGCTATTGAAAATGTGATAGTGAGACAGCACCACCCACTGGCAGGGCTGTAGGTGGAGGACTTCTCAGCTTAAAGGGAACAGCGCTCATGGCCGGTATTGCTGCAAAAGGGGCTTTCACCAAGTACTAAGTCAAGGAATGCGAAGATTTTTGCAATCAAAACTTTTTGCTTTCTTTTTAATTATTGTTTTGAATATTTCTATATTCAGGTCATGATGAAAATCTAATGTATGTGGTGTACATGATAAAAATCCTACTTTCTAATGCATTTTACATCTCTTGCATTTTGCAGTGTATTTTTTATACAGCAGAATGTGAAAAATGTACCAGAGTGTGAAGACTTTTACAAGGCACTGTACATTTAACCTGTAGGTAGATGCAGGTCTGGATAAGGCAGACAGTCTGGCTACGGAAGCATTATATCTTTCAGCGGGGTCAGCTGTGCAGAGAACAGCAGGGGAAACCTTTGTTTTGAAAGCACAGGTTTATAAAGTTGAAAAGCCTCTCTGAAAGACCCAGTCCCACAAACGCAGCTTTGTGAAAACGGGCTCCGTAATTATAAAGTGACTATTTATAGAAGGAGACATACTCTTAAAATCTCTGGTTGTTTTAGCTCGGCGTTGAAGCATGGACATTTTACAGGTGATGAATGCCACGATACAGAAATCGGGCGCCCCTACGCTCTCTGGCCCAGGAGATGGAGGGGCAGAACAAGCAGAGGATGAGCCCAGTCAAAGTAAACACAACAGCCTCTCCCACATAGTCTTTTCATATTGCACGGTACCTGAGCTGGTAGGAGCTGATCACCACTGGAACTGCCAAGACAAATAAAGCACTGAATTTGCTGCTCGCTCTGCATGGCTGACGCATGCCATAGTAATGAAATAATGGCACCACTCAGACAGAGCCTTTCTTTCAGTTGTCTATCAAGGGAGGCAGGAGGATGTGCTGGCTTGTCTGATCTGTCTGTCTTCTTGCCATGGGTACCACCATTGTCTGCCTGCCTTCCAAGACAACTGTCCCTGCTTGCTTTGCCTACCATTGTTGACCCTCTTCCATAACTACTCTCACTTGCCTGTTGTGGCTACACCATTACTGCTAGCCTTCCTGCTATGTTTAGTGCCTTTACCCACCTGCTTTCCCTGCCCATTTGCTACTGTTCCCCACCTGCTCTCAGTGCTTCCTGCTTTCAGCGATAATGGAAAAAAAATGTTGGCGATCTCAAACCCGGCGATATCCAAGGCATTTGGTCGTGGGAGGAGCCAGCATTTGTAGTGCACTGGTCCCCCTGACATGCCAGGACAGCAACCGGGCACCCTAGGGGGCACTTCTAAAAATTCTTTTAAAATATACAAATACTTCCCAGGTGCATAGCTCCCTTACCTTGGGTGCTGAGCCCCCCGAATCCCCCCCAAAACCCACTCCCCACAACTCTACACCACTACCATAGTCCTTATGGGTGAAGGGGGGCACCTACATGTGGGTTTGGGGGGGGGGGGGGGTTGGAGGGCTCAACACTTACCACCACAAGTGTAACAGGTGTGGGGGGGGGGGGGTGGACCTGGGTCTTCCTGCCTGAAGTGCACTGCATCCATTAAAAATTGCTCCAGGGACTTGCATACTGCTGACAGGGAGCTGGGTATGACATTTGAGGCTGGCATACAGGCTAGCAAAAAGGTTTTTATTTTAATTTTTTAGTGTGGGAGGGGGTTGGTGACCACTGGGGGAGTATGGGGAGGTCCTTCCCCAATCTCTCCGGTGGTCATCTGGTGAGTTGGGGCACCTTTTTGAGGCTTGGTCGTGAAAATAAAAGGACCAAGTAAACCCAGTGAAATACTGCTTAACGCCGCTTTTTTTTTTCCATTATCCGCAAAAGCCGGCCATCTGGTAGCCACACCCATGCCTGCCCATGTCCTGCCTTCACTACGCTGCCAACACACCCCCTTGAACTTTCGCCGGCCTCGGCGACGGGGAAAGCGGCGATGCTGTCAAAAAGCAGCTTTCGATTATACGGATTTTGCCGCTTTTGAGAGATCGCTGGCCATCTCCCGATTTATGTCGGAAGATGCCCGGCGATCACTTTCAAAAATAAGCCTGATAGTAACATAGTAGATGACGGCAGAAAAAGACCTGTACGGTCCATCCAGTCTGCCCAACAAGATAAACTCATATGTGCCACTTTATGTGTATACCTGACCTTGATTTGTATCTGCCATTTTCATGGCACAGACCGTAGAAGTCTGCCCAGCACTAGCCCCGCCTCCCAACCACTAGCCCCGCCTCCCACCACCGGCTCTGCCACCCAATCTCCGCTAAGCTTCTGAGGATCCACTCATGTGACTGCATTTCTCTGAGGAGCTGCTCAGGTGATTGCAAGCCCTATGGATAGACGTGTGTGTATGTGCTGGAGGGGATACTGGAGGTGAACAAAGGGATTTTATATCCTATTTTCACACATATAAGCCTTATCCCCTATAAGCCGCACCCTAGTATAAGATGTAGGTTTTCTGCCTTTGTGTAAATGTGTCTCTGCATTAGCTGCACCTATGTATTAGCTGCCGCTCGGGTGTGCGCACATGTTCTGTACACCAAATCCTCAAGTGCGGGGGTTAATGTGCGCAATACTGATGGCCGCAAATTGTAAGTTTTAAACACGAATAGTGAACACTAGACATGTGCGTGTGTCTGAACAAAAATGAAAGTGAAAGCGCACTTATTCAGGTGCAGAAGAACAGCTGCTGATGTGTGCTGACACTTCTGGGCATGCGCAAAAGACTCACGTTTACCACAAAACCTTTGTGTGCATGGGCCAGGCACGTTCCTCCTTCCACTTTTGTTTTAATATGTGGATTTAACAGTGCATAAAATGTGATAAACTTCACATTGCATAGTCCATTGCACATTTATGTAGACAGGAACATGTATTCTTCTTCAACAAGGCCTACAATGAGAACCTACAGCCTCACTAAGTCACCTCACCAACCCACTCAATTATGAACGCCTACCTTCTATAACTACCCTAAACACTCTCTCCCTTCTTCTTTCTTCCCTTCCTAATCGCTACACATTACTAACTGTATCTGATCTGATATCCTGAAATGACAATGTTAACAAATCTATGTAAGCCACATTGAGCCTGCAAGTAGGTGGGGGAATGTGGGATACAAATGCAATAAATAATAATAATAATATTAGCTGTATCTTTGTATTAGCTGCAACCAGTGATGTGCTGGTAAATTTTTAACAACAGGTTCTCTTCCCGGTCCACCTTTGCGCCCCCCCCCCCCCCCATCCCACCCCACAACAAGCTCTCTCCCCGGTCCACCTCTGCATAGAATGACGATTACCGCCCATTTTTTGCCACACGCCAGAAAATAAAAATTATTTTCCGGCACACGTAGTAGACGCATGCCAAAAATGAAATTACTGCAAGGGCTACACAGTAGCTGGGTGGTAACTCAAAACTGACACGCACTGGGCACGCATAGGCGCCTATGCGGCTTAGTAAAAGGGCCCCTATATCTATGTATTGAATATTAGGGGTTCAAAACTCTAGTCCTTGAAGGTAGAGCACTTCCCTTAAGCAAATTAGGTGGTCGCCTAGAGCAGGGGTTCTCAACTCAGTCCTCAGGGAACACCCAGCCAGTTTGGTTTTCAGAATATCCACAATGAATCTTTTATTTATTTATTTATTTTATTTATATCCAACATTATCCCAATGATCAGGTTCAATGTGGCTAACAACTTGTTTTAATTAACAGTACAAAAAGTGATGTGGGATAGTATACATTAAATAGTAATAACAAAGTAAATGAGGGTTGAGTATTACAATAAGTAATATGGAAACGAATGCTAGACGCAAAAAGGTAATTTATAGTCATCCATGTATAATAACAATTAGAGTGGAACTGAGAAATCGGAATAATTGTACAGTTAATAGGGGTTTAAATTAATTATGATCATCTGTGAGAAATTGCTTAAACAGAGATGCTGTAAGGTACTTCCAGAATCAAATAATTAGGCTCCCATCTGATGAATTTTGGGAGGGAATTTCACCATTTGGTAGAGGTAAGGGAATCCTGACATGTAGATTGACTTATAGATCACATTTTTGCAACTGGGATAGTGAAAGGTTAGATAATCTCGAACCAGGGAGAGCGTTGTGAAAGGGGAGATCAATTAAAGATTGCATATAATCAGGGGTTAAGCCATATAGAGTTTTGAAAACAAATGCACATAGATTGAATGTTATTCTGGCTTTGATTTGGAGCCAGTGTAACTTTATAAGTAAAGGGGCTGCACTTTTGAATCTCATAGTCTTGTAGACTAATCTGGCTGCTGTATTTTGAGCTGTCTGCATTTTTTTCAAGGAAGATTCCTTACAGTCAGCAAAAATGGCATTGCAATAATATGCATGAGATAGATTTGCATGCGCTGTATTCTTGGTATGCAAATCTATCTCATGCATATTCATTGTGGATATCCTGAAAACCTGACTTGCTGGGTGTGCCCTGAGGACTAGGTCGTGAAGCAGTGGCCTAGAACGCCAAGATTCTGGTGGCAGCAAAAGGCAGTGGGCAGATATTTTAAATTCTCTCCTCCCATGAAGGCCCTACCCCAGCACTTACCCTAGTGTAAGGGTCCTCAAATCCAGAGCTCAAGGTCCAGAACCCAGCTTGATTTTCAGGATGTTCACAATGAACTTGTATGAGATCTGTTTGCATTCAACGGAAGCAGTGAGTGCAAATAGATCTCATCTGTATTCATTGTGGAAATCCTGAAAACCATGCTAGGTTGTGGCCCTCAAAAATTGGATTTGAAGACCCCTGCCCCAGGGGCGTATCTGACCTTCAGTGGTAGGGGGGGCCAGAGCTGAGATGAGGGGGCACATTTTAGCGCCCCCCCCCCCCCGTGGCACCGGCGCCGCCATTGCCATCATCGCCCACCCCCTGCCGCCGCCGCCATCGCCATCATCGCCCACCCCCTCCACCGCCGCTGCCATCATTGCCGACTCGACCCCCCCCCCCCGCGCTCACTCGCCGTCGCCTACCTCGGCTGGTGGGGAGTCTGACTCAGAAACCTGAAAGGAAGGAAGAAGACTTCGGCTGGTGGGGGATGGGGTCCCCGTCAGCCCAGGTAGGCGATGGCGAGCGAGCGGGCAGGCGAGCGGGGGGGGGGGGGGTCGATGGTAGGGGGGTCCAGGGCCAAATCTACGGGGGCCCTGGCCCCCGTGGCCCCATAGCTGCGACGCCCCTGCCCTGCCCCACTGGCTCAGCCCTCATGGCTGACAAAAAGAAAGGCTCTTAATAGTGTTGTCTTCTTGCCAGCCCAGGGCCATTCTCATGGCATGAACCATGAAATCCTATTACCTTGTGGTTCATATCATCAGACTGACCTCATTTGGCAGAGGAAGCAGGCGGATTATTAAACACTCATTTTCCTGCCAGCCATAGGGGCCGAGCTTCTGGGAGAGATGCTGGGGTAGACTCTATTGGGGCATGAGAATGTTAAATTTCTGGGGTTTGGGCAGAGGAGATAGGAGGAAGTGAGGAATGTCCTGATTGCCTGTTATGCTAGAGGAGCCTAGCATTGTACGCCCTCTTCACAAGGTCCTGTCACACCCATGCCAGAAAATGCTTTTTCATGCAATAGCTAGTAGATGTCTGTAATTCTCTCACTGTGGAGGTGGTGGAGACGAAAGCAGTGACAGAATTCAAAAAGGAGTGGGATAAACACAGAGGATGCCTGTTTTTAGAAGAGGATGGACTCAAAGCAAAACTTGACTTTCACACTTCAAAAAAGGCATAGAGATAGAGGAGTGTAGCCTTCATGAACCAGCAGGTACGACTCTGGTCACTTTACTAGGCAAACTAGATGGACCTTACTGGTCTTTATCTGCAGTGTTACTATGTTCCCCTTCCTTCTCATCTACTGTTACCCTGTTGGCAGTTCTATTAGTGAGTGATTGACCCAGCCTTGTCAGGAGGGATGTGAGCCTGACAGCTCTGTCTTTGACACTAATTACTTAATTACAATGGAATGTGAGTAAATGATGGGGTAAAATGGCTAAGATTACCTTCATTTTGGTTTCAGGCAGACTTAGTGGTGAAGACAGGACAAGGTCCTGGAAGGCCAACAGCAAGTACAAGCAGGGAGGACCCGGGATAGAAAAAAAACTCTACAATAAAATAGGTTGTGTCTGACATAGATAACTCAGGCAACCGTGAGCTCTCTCCCTTCCACACCACATTAATAAACACACATACACTTTGTTGATGGACAATAGAAGGTTATAGCTTTATTGATCTGTACATTGACGTCATAAGCCAAACCAGTCTCAGTTCTCTATAGCCATTCCCTGAGCTTGCCATCTGGGGCCAGCCTGAGTGATGCTGTGACTGGTGTTGCCATCAAGGGCCAGCCTGCACCCTTCCCAGTGCACCTTAACACCTGCTTCCCACCTTTCCTTGATACCATTTCTCTCCATACTCCTTTTCTGGGGCTCAATGCTTACTGGCTTTGGTATCTGCTTCCCTGTAGCTGCCACAACCTCTTTGCTTCCTCTTCCCTGTTTCCACTTCCATCAGGCAGGGGAAAGGGTCAGCACAAATGGGAAAGAGGTCGAGACACTGGCTTGCCCCCTTTTAACCTCTATCTGTTGGCCCAACCTTTTCATCAGCCTGATCCTACCCTTGGCCTTCCTCTCGCCCAGATAACTTAGCATCCATTAGCTGCAATCCACCTCCAAGAAGGGGGGGAGGGGGAGGTCTCCTTCTCTCCCTCCTCCCTCCCCCCAGGAAGGGGTAACTGTAAGGGAAGTGAATTTTAAAGATTGTTTTCCAACCCTGTCTGGACCGACCAGTGCACTCGGGGTCTGTATTGTTGATTAGAAGTAATTCTGTTTAAAAATGGTTGTTTAACTTTGAATGTGTGAGAACAAGTTGGGATGCAGAAGATAAGACACAGCTCTAACTAATTTGGTATGTGAAGGGGAGGATGGCACTTGTTTTTCTGGGCCCAGCTTGGCCACCTGGACTTTGGAAAGCATGTGACCATGTTCCCACAGTGCTAAATAGAGAAGCATTCTGTAACTTTCCATAGCTCTGAATATGCACTCAGAGCCTAATAAAAAGGGAGGGCTTGTCGTAGCAGGGTGGGAGTTCATCAGTGGGCAGACGTATCATGCAGAAGGTCTGCTCCTGGTCTGAAGCTCCTAGCTCTCGCTGTGAACCGGGCCCCCCCCCCCCAGCTGATGATAAGAGCCTGGATGATGGAGACCAGTGATGTTGTATGTATAGTGTATGTATTGTTTCTTTCCTGGTCTAAGAACTATTTGCATTGCTTAGTTGTAGAGACCAGTGATGTAATGATTGTTTATGATTGTTTCTCATTATTGTGTGTATATAGCTAATCATTGTATATACCTTAATCATTGTAGAATTTAGCACCTCTAATAAAGGTTTAATTTACTTGTTACGATTTATTGAGTAGTCTGTGTCAGTGAGGCAGGCTGTAAATCCATAGCATTACAGCAACAAAGTCTGGTTACTGTTACCTCCTGGGCACCTCTTTATACTTAGGATTTCTTTTTCTAATTAAGGGAAAGGGAAAAGGGAAATGGGACTTGACATACCGCCTTTCTGAGGTTTTTGCAACTACATTCAAAGCGGTTTACATATATTCAGGTACTTATTTTGTACCAGGGGCAATGGAGGGTTAAGTGACTTGCCCAGAGTCACAAGGAGCTGCAGTGGGAATTGAACTCAGTTCCCCAGGATCAAAGCCCACTGCACTAACCACTAGGCTACTCCTCCACTAGCAACATTCCATGTAGAAGCCTGCCCTTGCAGATCAGCAACGCGGCCGCGCAGGCTTCTGTTTCTGTGAGTCTGACGTCCTGCATGTATGTACAGGATGTCAGACTCAGAGATACAGAAGCCTGCGTGGCTGCGTTGCTGATCTGCAAGGGCAGGCTTCTACATGGAATGTTGCTAGTGGAATAGGAACATTCCATGTAGAATCTCAAATAGTAGCAACAGAATCTAGGGAAAGGGAAATGGGACTTGATATACCGCCTTTCTGAGGTTTTTGCAACTACATGCAAAGCGGTTTACATATATTCAGGTACTTATTTTGTACCAGGGGCAATGGAGGGTTAAGTGACTTGCCCAGAGTCACAAGGAGCTGCAGTGGGAATTGAACTCAGGTCCCCAGGATCAAAGTCCACTGCACTAACCACTAGGCTACTCCTCCACTAAGTAGGGTCCCAAGTATCCCTGGCTGTGACTTCTTCTCTACCACCACACCAAGGTTTGGCCAAGGCACAGTATGCTAAAGAGATTCTCATCAACCATTAGTAAATGATAAAGTACATAAGTACATAAGTAGTGCCATACTGGGAAAGACCAAAGGTCCATCTAGCCCAGCATCCTGTCACCGACAGTGGCCAATCCAGGTCAAGGGCACCTGGCACGCTCCCCAAACGTAAAAACATTCCAGACAAGTTATACCTAAAAATGCGGAATTTTTCCAAGTCCATTTAATAGCGGTCTATGGACTTGTCCTTTAGGAATCTATCTAACCCCTTTTTAAACTCCGTCAAGCTAACCGCCCGTACCACGTTCTCCGGCAACGAATTCCAGAGTCTAATTACACATTGGGTGAAGAAATATTTTCTCCGATTCGTTTTAAATTTACCACACTGTAGCTTCAACTCATGCCCTCTAGTCCTAGTATTTTTGGATAGCGTGAACAGTCGCTTCACATCCACCCGATCCATTCCACTCATTATTTTATACACTTCTATCATATCTCCCCTCAGCCGTCTCTTCTCCAAGCTGAAAAGCCCTAGCCTTCTCAGCCTCTCTTCATAGGAAAGTCGTCCCATCCCCATTATCATTTTCGTCGCCCTTCGCTGTACCTTTTCCAATTCTACTATATCTTTTTTGAGATACGGAGACCAGTACTGAACACAATACTCCAGGTGCGGTCGCACCATGGAGCGATACAACGGCATTATAACATCCGCACACCTGGACTCCATACCCTTCCTAATAACACCCAACATTCTATTCGCTTTCCTAGCCGCAGCAGCACACTGAGCAGAAGGTTTCAGCGTATCATCGACGACGACACCCAGATCCCTTTCTTGATCCGTAACTCCTAACGCGGAACCTTGCAAGACGTAGCTATAATTCGGGTTCCTCTTACCCACATGCATCACTTTGCACTTGCCAACATTGAACTTCATCTGCCACTTGCACGCCCATTCTCCCAGTCTCGCAAGGTCCTCCTGTAATCGTTCACATTCCTCCTGCGACTTGACGACCCTGAATAATTTTGTGTCATCGGCTCGTGCGTCGATGAAGAACGCAGCTAGCTGCGAGAATTAGTGTGAATTGCAGGACACATTGATCATCGACACTTCGAACAGTAGAGTGCCACAGGTCAAGATCTTAGGCATAGGTTAAGCTAGACACTGCATAGGTCAGGATCTCAGGGGTAGGTCAAGCTAGACACTGCATAGGTCAGGGATAGGTAAAGATGGACACTGCATAGGTGCTTAAAGAATGTGCACAAAGATGTCTATAAAATATGCTTTCAGTACTTTTCTGATCAATCAGAACTATTTTGGTACAATCAGTGTAGCCTGCTCTCCTTTAATACCCACCTGCTTTTATTGTTAGTACATTTTGAATGCAACTTTTTCAGGTACATCAGAAGCAGAAAGCCTGTGAGAGAAACTGTGGGACCATTAGATCACAAAGGAGCAAAAGGGAGGACAAGGCCATAGCGGAGAAACTGAATTCATTCTTTGCTTCGGTCTTTACGGAAGAAGATGTAAGAGAATTCTCCTGTACCGGAAATGGTTTTCAAGGGTGATGTTACGGAAGAACTGAAAGAAATCTCGGTGAACCTGGAAGATGTACTGAGTCAAATTGAGAAATTGCTGATCTACTGTTAATAATATGCAACCTGGCTTTAAAATCGTCCATAGTACCTGAAGGTTGGAGGGTGGCCAATGTGATGTCGATTTTTAAAAAGGGTTCCATGGGTAATCTGGGAAATTACAGACCGATAAGCCTGACGTCAGTGCCGGGCAAAATAGTGGAAAATATTATAAAGGATAAAATTACAGAACACATAGACAAACATGGTTTAATGGGACAGAGTCAGCATGGGTTCAGCCAAGAGATGTTTTACCTCACCAATTTGCTTCATTTCTTTGAAGGCGTGAATAAACATGCGGATAAAGGTGAGCCGGTTGATGTAGTATATCTGGATTTTCAAAAGGCTTTTGATAAAGTTCCTCATGAAAGACTCCTGAGAAAATTAAAGAGTCATGGGATAGGAGGCAAGGTTCAGGTGTGGATTAGGAATTGGTTATTGGACAGAAAACAGAGGGTAGGGTTAAATGGTTATCTCTCTCAGTGGAGGAGAGTGAACAGTAGAGTGCCACAGGGATCTGTATTGGGGCCGGTGCTATTTAACATATTTATAAATGATATGGAAATCGGAACAACAAGTGAGGTGATTAAATTTGCAGATGCCTCAAGACTATTCAAGATTGTTAAAACACATGCAGACTGTGAAATATTGCAGGAAGACCTTAGGAAATTGGAACACTGGGCATCCAAATGGCAGATGAAATTTAATGTGGACAAATGCAAGGTGATGCACACTGGAAAGAATAACCCGAATCATAGTTACCTGATGTTAGGGCTCACCTGGGGCGTCAGCACTCAAGAAAAAGATCTAGGTATCGTTGTGGATAATATGCTGAAATCTTTTGTTCAGTGTGTGGCAGCTGCCAAAAAAGCAAACAGGATTCTAGGGATTATTAGGAAAGGGATGGTGAATAAGACCAAAAATACTATAATGTCTTTGTATCGCTCCATGGTGCAACCGCACCTTGAGTATTGCGTTCAGTTCTGGTCGTCGTATCTCAAAAAAATATATAGCGGAATTAGAAAAGGTTCAAAGAAGAGCGACCAAAATGATAAAGGGAATGGAACTCCTCTCATATGAGGAAAGGCTAAAGAGGTTAGGGCTCTTCAGCTTGGAAAAGAGACAGATGAGGGCAGATATGATTGAGGTCTACAAAATCCTGAGTGGTGTAGAACAAGTAGAAGTAAATCGATTTTTTACTCGTTCCAAAAGAACAAAGACTAGGGGACACTCAAGGAAGTTACATGGAAATACTTTTAAAACAAATAGGAGTAAATTTTTTTTCACTCAACGAATAGTTAAGCTCTGGAACTCTTAGCCGGAGGATGTGGTAACAGCAGTTAGCGTATCTGGGTTTAAAAAAGGCTTGGACAAGTTCCTGGAGGAAAAGTCCATAATCTGCTATTAAGACAGACATGGGACAGAAACTACTTGCCCTGGGATTTGTAGCATGAAATGTTGCTACGATTTGGTTTTCTGCTAGGTACTTGTAACCTGACTTGGCCACTGTTGAAAACCATTGGTCTGTCCCAGTATGGCTACTCTTATGCTCTTATGCATAACACAAGATGGAGGGGTGGGGGAATGCAGAACAAGCTCAAGATCAGTCTGAACTATGATTTGAGCTGATGATGACTTTAACGCTCACTTTTCCAGCACTTGCTCTGTTTTACTTGGCATCTTGGTTTGGAAAACCAGCCATAAGGGCCCCCTGCTAGAGTAATTCCTTCTCAATGAAACACAGGATTATAGTTTCTTAAATAGCAAAAAGAAATAACTATTTTCTGTTTTCTCTATAAATACCTTTTTCTAGGATAGAAGACCTGCCCAGCCCCTCTTAAATTCATTCCCATTTGAAGTGTGACAGTGGTTTCATCACCCCTACTTTTGTCTGCTTAATGGTGATACATGTAACACTCGACACGGAACAGGGTGATCGTTTAAGATTCTTTCTTAGGCTATTTATTAACAAGCCTGGATTCCAGGCCACAACTCATTATTCTGAGTTGTGTGAAACTCACTTTATTTCTGTGAAGGCTGTGAGGAACTGGTGTTGTGCAGGATGGGCAGCTGTAGTGGCCTCTCTGGATGGAGCTCAGTCTTGCAGAGAAATAAGTTAATGGTACTTTCAGGTTTGGCCAGGAGGAGAACAGCAACATCCCTTACAGAAAACAAATGCTCTTAGCACAAATGTTTCCTGACCTCTGTGTCAAGTGATGGTAGGAAATTGGGATGTATTAAAATGTGTTTTGTGTTTATGCAGGAGGTTTAATCCTTCTGCTTTGGCAGTGGTCCTTACACATCTGCATGTCCTCAATGGGGTGAGGTGGCCGGGTATTAACTACCTGTATAGTACAGATTGTCAGCCTCAGTCAAAAGTCCTCTGCTCATGGCTCAGACCCTATGCTTGGATCTGACCCAGGAGACTAAAAGGTCATATTGTGCACTGCTGCTTTTAAAATATAATTTTATTGGGCGTAGTGTTTCCAAATGGTTCCATTTGCATATGCTTGTTTGGCAAGTCCAGCTACTGGACAACTGTGTTGGATGCTTAGAAGCTGAAGCTAAGTATTTGTCTTTACATTTAAATTTATTTAATGCACGGTTGAATTACAGGGACATTCATAATTTTGATTTGATTTATTGAATTGATGTTACTTTGACCATAGTTTCACATGTGGAGATTTTGCTGACCTATAATGGTGATTCATCCTACAGTCATTTATGTAAAATATTTATATTGTTTCCATAAATCAAATACAGAACTTATAAAATAACAGTCCAATATAAATTTAACAATTCATGTAAATCATCTCTTTGCCTGATACAAATTTCCACATTATCTATCAAAACCCCTTAAGACCCAACAAGATTCCTCGTTTCTTATAGCCTCTGATCTACTCAACAATCGTCCCCTCAATCCCCACAGAATCCCCCTTCCCCCATCCCTCCCAAATTCCCCTAATCCCCTCACCCCTCATTAGCTCTGTCAATCATCAGTTTCAGAAGGGATGTCCATTAATGGCAAAAATAAAGTAAAAGTAATACAGTATCTGTATGCATGTTGTCAGTTATACGTGTAATTTATTTAAAATTAGTCTCTTGTATTCTCGGGGCCAATGACTGTACATAGTTTTCCCAAATTAAAAGAACACATTTTCTGCATTTAAGAGTAAAGTTTACCTCTCTGGCTTCCCACATCATAACAGCGTTCAACTAATTCCTCCAATGGCAAAACAACAGAGTATCTCTTTGCATTCAGAGTTGAAGAATATATTTCTTTCCCACCAAAATGGCTTTCTGAACAAAAAGGCGATGACCTTTCCCCTTAACCCTCAAGTCCCTGACCTTATCCAACACAAAAGTATCCTCTTCTCTAGGCAGGGGCGTAGCCAGACACCCAAGTTTGGGTGGGCCTGGACCCAAGGTGGGTGGGCAGAACTCTGCCTTGTCCTACAAGTGATTTGGTTTCTCCCTCTCTCGCCTGCATGCCATGTGGTCTTTCAAACATCCCCTCTCCCCTGTATAGCTTTTAAATAGCAGATTTTCACCGGCAGCAAACAGTTGTTGGGAGTTTTGGGCTGGTGGGGCTTGGGGTCCCTGCCAGACACATTATAGGTGTGCTGCTACTTGGTGGGCCTGAACCTAAAGTGGGTGGGCCTGGGCCCACCCCAGCCCACCCTTGGCTACGCCACTGTCTCTAGGTGATTGTTAAATTCACTGAGGTCTTTTTTTTCCACTTGTATTTTTCAATTTATTTTGCATCAGACTAGTTTGTATTAATATTTTGCTCAATTTTTATTTATTAGGGTTTATTTACTTCCTTTTTGAAGGAATTCACTCAAGGTGGTGTACAGGAAGAATAGATCAAACATGAGCAATAGGCAATTGCAGCAGTAAAAATATTAAAGTAACAATACAAAGCATGGCGTGGTATACTAATTACAATGTCAACATAATATGTAATAGAACTTTTTAATTGATAGTGAAGGGTATAAGCAAAGATGGAACATATAGATAGGTAAGAGAGTAAGAAGAGTTAGAAAGTAAGGGTGACTAATTTAAAGAAAGTTGCACATGAGGTCAGAGAGAAGGTTAAATATTAGCTAGGGTATGAGTGGATAAACATGTCTTGCTGCTGTATGTGCAGCCCTTGTCACTTCTTGTGTGTGTGAGTGAGACTATCAAGTTAGTTACTTCTTCCGTTAAAGGCCTAGTTGAAGAGCCAAGCTTTCACCTGCTTCCTGAAGTAGTCTTGTGTTAAGCGAAGCCTTTCAGGCAGTGCCTTCCAGAGTATGGGGGCTACTCCGGAGAAGGCTCGCTTTCGGGTATCACATCATGTAATATCTTTTGGAGAGGGTGTGGTTAGTGATGGTCCTTGAGAGGACCTTAGTGTCCTTGGCGGTGTGTAGAGGATCATCCTATTCTTCAGGTACTCAGGGCCATTTCCTTTAAGGGCCTTGAAGATCAGACATAGAGTTTTAAATTTAACCCTGTATTGTACTGGTAGCCAATGAAATTTTTGCAAAAATGGTGTGATGTGGTCACATCACTTGCAACATTCTATGACTCTTGCTGCAGCATTCTGAATCAACTGGAGCGGGTGCAGGCCATTTGTAGTCAGACCGTTGTATAGTGCATTGCAGTAATGCAGTCTCGATGTTATCATGGTATGCACAACTGGGATAAGAATTATCTTCTTGATGTAAAGAGAGAGGCAGCGTATCTGTCGCAAATAGTAGAGGCAGCCCTAGAAGGTTGCTTGGAATTGGGGAAATTTAACCCTGTATTGTACTGGTAGCCAATGAAATTTTTGCAAAAATGGTATGATGTGGTCACATCACTTGCAACCTTCTATGACTCTTGCTGTAGCATTCTGAATCAACTGGAGCTGGTGCAGGCCATTTGTAGTCAGACCGTTGTATAGTGCATTGCAGTAATGCAGTCTTGATGTTATCATGGTATGCACAACTGGGATAAGAATTATCTTCTTGATGTAAAGAGAGAGGCAGCGTATCTGTCGCAAATAGTAGAGGCAGCCCTAGAAGGTTGCTTGGAATCGGGGAATCAGAGTAAATGTTGAATCTAACTGTATTCCAAGGTTCCTGACTTGTGATTTGAGGGGGAGTTCGTACTTCCCAAAAGAGATTTTGATGTTAGGTATGTATCCACTTGTGTTAGGGACCCGGTGAAGCTCGGTTTTACTTGGGTTCAGGCCAAGTTTGTTGTGTTTAGCCCATTTATATATTGTTTTTCTGATTTTCTTTCATTTTGCGTTATCTCATGACAGTAATGAATCTCACTTCTAAGCCAGGTTATGTGGATGATCTCAGTCTCTCAAATTTACTGCCTACATTCACCATAATGCTTGCATTGTGCCAAAGACACCTTCCTTTGGAGTTCATAAGATGTAACATATATAGGCAACTTATCACGGTGTGCTTGAAAATTCCTTTTAATTAAGCCTATGGTACCAAAAGTGATGGGAAATATTATGTATCTGTCTGCCACATTTTCTGGTCTCCGATTGCATTTCTTCATACTTCTCTGTCTCCACATGATTCACAGTTAGCATTGAGATTCCTGACCTGCTTTAGTTTTCTGATTTCAGCCGTGTGTTATTTCATTTTTGGAATAGTTAGATCCATTTAACTTTATAATATTTCTGTTTACAGTTTTCAGAAGAACCAGATGTAGAAATAACAGACCCTCGGCAAACATGGATTAGGTTTGTCCATCGTGATGATGGCAACAATTCCAAAAAAAAATGCAAAGGCAAAGACAAAGACAAGAAATTAGTAAGTTTGTGTAGGCAATGTCAGAAGTTAACAAATGTGATTGAGAAGTATACAGTTTGGATTTTCTTTACTGAAGTTATCAATGGCCATAAATTCATCTGCCCAACAGCAGATGTAAATGTCCACACCTGCAAGGTAGGGGCGATTTCTGCCACTTACCCTAATATTTTATAAAGAATTACATACAGGGGCATTTTCGAAAGAATGTCCAAATCGGAATAGAGATGTCCAGCTCATAACATCCAAAACGGACGTCCATCTCACATGTATTCAGGATTTCCTGTTCGAAAAAATGTGAGATGGGCATCCATGTGCTGAGGACGTCCATCATGAACAGCCATTTTACGAACTGGAATGTCCAACATATGAATGGCAAAAAAGCAGGGATAAGGACGTCTGACTGGCAGCATTCTTAGAAGAATGACCACACACAGACATCCCTGCAGAGCAGAGGGGCAGCCTAGCAGTAAGTGCAGTTGGCTTGAAACCAAGGGCTCCGGGAGCAAATCCCACTTTAACTCTTTTATTTTGTAGTTGTCAGTCCTCCAGGAACAGAAAAATACCAACTGTACCTGAATGTACACCACTTCAATAGCCTTCACACTTGCAGGTGGCTTATATATTTTTGCACTGTAGGTATTTTCTGTTCCTGGAGGGCTCACAATAAGAAAAAAAAGAAAATTTTTCTTCACCCAACGTGTAATTAGACTCTGGAATTCGTTGCCGGAGAACGTGGTACGGGCGGTTAGCTTGACGGAGTTTAAAAAGGGGTTAGATAGATTCCTAAAGGACAAGTCCATAGACCGCTATTAAATGGACTTGGAAAAATTCCGCATTTTTAGGTATAACTTGTCTGGAATGTTTTTACGTTTGGGGAGCGTGCCAGGTGCCCTTGACCTGGATTGGCCACTGTCGGTGACAGGATGCTGGGCTAGATGGACCCTTGGTCTTTCCCAGTATGGCACTACTTATGTACTTATGTACTTATGTACTAAAGTGGGAGTTGAACCTGGGTCCCTTGGGTTAAAGCCCATTGCACTAATTACTAGGCTATGCCTCAGATCTACATTTTGCTTTGTTCAGAATGCCTATAGTACCTGAAACTATCACAGAGCCTGCTATTCCTTTCCAGTTTCACCTTTGGGGAGATGGAGGGGGCAGCAACCACTGGGGGATTAAGGATGTGTCATACCTTAATCTCTCCAGTGGCCAGCTGCTCAATGAGAGCATGCTTTTGTTCCCTAGACATGAATGAAAAAAGTTCTAAGGATGTCCTTCTTTTTAGACTTGGACATTTCTTTCAATTTGGTTATTGCTGGTTGGACGTCCTGATTTTGGGCCCTCTAAAGCCCCACCCAAAACACCCCCATTTGCTGTATGGACATACTGCTGTGTTGGATGACCGTTTTCTGCCTTTGCAAAATTGGGATTTGGATGCTTCAGGCACGTGGACGTCCATTTGGGTATTTAGAGACGTCCATATGCTTCGAAAATAACTCCATAGGCATCTATGTGTCTTTATCACATAGCACCTAAATAGGCAGCTACTTGCCTGCTTGAACTAGGCACTATGGCACCCTCTTATAAAGTTACCCTTCAGATGTCTATTGATTGTGAATATTATTGTTGACTTAGGGTGCACTTGATCATGGATAGTACAAACCTTGATACCTGACTTGCGCCTATGTTTACTAAGCGGTGCTATGGGAGCGTTAGCATTCTTAACACGCATAAATGGTTTACGCGCATTAAATGCTAATGCGCCCATAGAAATTTATAGGTGCGTTAGCGTTTAACGTACCTTAAATTTACAGGCATGTTAAAAATGCTAACGCACCTTAGTAAACATACCCTTTGGTAAGCATAGACTTATTTTCCAAATATAACACTTATTTGGTTAGGCTGGAAAAAGAATAGAGGCCCCTGCCAGTCCAATTTTCTAATTAAACATCAGTGAAATCCATAAAGCTTTCCCCCTGATTGCCACAGGGGGTATAATTATGAAATTTAATTTAATTTAGCAGTTTGTACATTGCTAAATCAGGCCCAAGAGTCCTTCCCAGCAGTTTATAAGGCTGTGCACTGGACAATTTTTCACCTTGTTTAGTTTCTCGTTTCATTTACTTCATCTTAAGAAGTATTTAATTTCGGTATTCTCTTCCCTCCCCTCCCCCTTTACAAAAGTTGTGCTAGAGGCTGCTACGCGACAATGCCGACACAGCCCATTTACTTTGAATGAACTACGTCGATGTTACTGCACCGGCAGCTGCTAGCATGGCTTTTTTTAAAATGGGGGGGGGGGGGGGTTATTATTAGTGCATTACTATTCTTAAATACTGCACCTTTTGTAAGACTGCATGTTATTAATGGCACAATGAAAAAAACCAAAATATCTAGATTTTTTTCTATTGTTCTATTTTGAAAAAGACAAGAAGCGACACATCTCTAGTGGTTTGCAATTTACACAATTAAGAGATGAAAAAACAGCCCGACAAGCTTCACTTCCACCCTTCTAATATGACTGCAGATCAAACATGCTGCCAGACTTAAGCACAGGGAACTAGGTTTTCATTTTCTTTTGAGCGTCTAGCAATAGTCAAAGTAAAGGTCCCACAGCAGAAAAGACTCTTGCCTGCATCATTTATTTTTGTTACATTTGTACCCCGCGCTTTCCCACTCATGGCAGGCTCAATGCGGATTACATGGGGCAATGGAGGGTTAAGTGACTTGCCCAGAGTCACAAGGAGCTGCCTGTGCCTGAAGTGGGAATTGAACTCAGTTCCTCAGGACCACAGTCCACCACCCTAACCACTAGGCCACTCCTCCACTGTTGCTACTATTTGAGATTCTACATGGAATGTTGCTATTCCACTAGCAACATTCCATGTAGAAGTCAGCCCTTGCAGATCACCAATGTGGCCGCGCAGGCTTCTACATGGAATGTTGCTAGTGGAATAGCAACATTCCATGTAGAATCTCCAATATTATCTATTTTATTTTTGTTACATTTGTACCCCGCGCTTTCCCACTCATGGCAGGCTCAATGCGGATTACATGGGGCAATGGAGGATTAAGTGACTTGCCCAGAGTCACAAGGAGCTGCCTGTGCCTGAAGTAGGAATTGAACTCAGTTCCCCAGGACCAAAGTCCACCACCCTAACCACTAGGCCACTCCTCCACTATGGTCATCTTCTAGTGAGTAGACTTCGAATTTCTTAAAGGGATATTCCATTCCACTCTATTTGACACATTTAGGGCCATGTTTAATAACGTGCGCTAGCGTTTTTAGCGTGCGCTAATTGCTAGAGACACCCATATATTCCTTAG
Source organism: Microcaecilia unicolor (assembly GCF_901765095.1). Taxonomy (NCBI): domain Eukaryota; kingdom Metazoa; phylum Chordata; class Amphibia; order Gymnophiona; family Siphonopidae; genus Microcaecilia; species Microcaecilia unicolor. The sequence continues at coordinate 70,130,919 of NC_044043.1, read as the reverse complement.
CATGTAAGATAAAGGTTGTCAGCATGAATTGTGCATGGAGTTTTACAGGCAGCCAGTGTAAACGCTTGAGCAATCGCATTACTGTTCCTCATCTAGCTTTCTCATGACAATCTATAACCTCCAAGTTCAGAACCAGCTGAAATATTTTTGTCAGACTGTCTGGTTAAAAAAAAAAGTTTGGACAAGTTCCTGGAGGAAATGTCTGTAGTTTGCTTTTGAGACAAACATGGGAAAGCAACTGCTTGCCCTAGGATTGGTAGCATGGATTGTTGCCATGATTTGGGTTTCTGCCTGGAATGGCCACTGTTAGAAACAGGATACTGGGCTAGATGGACCATTGGTCTGACCCAGTATGGCTACTCTTATGTTATGGTAACTGACAAAATATTACAGTAATCCAATAACAGTGATGAAATTGCTGTCCTTGGGGTCTTCAGTTAAGAAAGTTAACTCTTTAATGGGCATAGGTCCTGGTGAAAACTGAATTCTTGTGCTATTGTACACTGGGCCAACATGAAATATGTTGCAAATACATGAGCTTTTGAGACCTCCTAAGTCCTTTTTATCAGATGCTAAGGATTCTGGAGCTCATGCTGCAATGCTGAGAATCTGGAAAAGAATGATTATTTTTTAAGGATGTTGTCTTCTTGTGTTTTGTGTTGTGAGTCCGATCTGGAGACGTCATGGACTGGATTGCTGTAGTTCTAACAAACGATGTTAGAAGACACAGATAAGGGAGAAAAAGTGACTTGCTCAAAATACCTATTACATTACAGAGATTTGGAATTATAGGGGCTGCATTTAATACACTGAGGTGCTCATTTTCAAAAGACAAAAGCGTCTCAAAAACAGCACAGAGTGGCAGATGGAATTTTTTTTTCCACAAAAACATCCAAGTTGCAATTTTTGAAACTCATATTGGAGATATTTTTCTCTTCAGTTCTAAATCACAAGGGGGTGTGTTGGAGAGGTGTTTTGGGCGGGATTTGGGCAGGCCAAAATGATACCTAGAGAAGGATGCACTGAGCAAAAAAGGTCTAGAAAATAGCGATTTTTCGAAACAAAATTTCCGGTTCAAAACTTTCCATGCTCAGGATAAGATTTCTCGATGTTTTCAGCAAAATGTCTACAATTTGACTTGGACGTCATATCGAAAATGCCCTTCTCAGCTTTTCCAAACGCATGCCTTGGATGAGTTACGATAGGCCTTACTTCTAAGTTGGTATTTGGGGTAATGTGAATTGTCCAGTCACAAGGAGTATCAGTGAGTGACGTGAGATTTAGATAATTGTTTCCTGGTAACTCTCAATCTTGAGCAATGGTTCTCAACTCCATCCTTGGGACACACCCACCCAATCTGGTTTTCAGATATCCACAATGAATAGAGAGATTTGCATATGCTGCCTCCATTGTATGCTGATCTAGTAGATTGCACTGAGAATCCCTAGAAAAGTAGGGTTGGTATGTTTTGTGCTTCTTATGCTTGCATGTTGCTGTCCTTTCACCTTTAGTGTCACTAATGACCTTCAAAACGCTATAGGCCAACTATTTCTCTCTACCTAGTATGGAATCCAAATGTTTTAACCAGTGATATAAATGATATACCGGTGAATTGAGGGATTAGAGGTTATGATGTAATGTAGACTGCTGACTGGATTTGATTCTTATGGTTTCTTTTGGCTGCTTTCTAAGCGTGGCCTTACAGGACCACCAGGGCCCCCAGGTCCCCAGGGACCTCCAGGACCAGCTGGAGCTGAAGTCACTCATGATGTCTTACTGCAGGAGTTCAAAGAGATGTTAAAAGGTAAAGTATGAACCATTAAAACCATTAACATTTTCCTTTGCCTTTAAACACAGGTTATAGCAGGCCCTATATTTAGCCCGCAGCGGTCGGCGATCTTTAAGGCGCTGATCACTGTGCGCAGAATTTGACTTGGATGTTCAATGTCAGGAGTAATCTGGGTGCCAGCATTGACTATCTAGGTTGTTCATGGCCACTGGAAATTATATGGATGCCAGCCAATATTTAGCGCTAGCATTTAGATGTAACACCCCCTTGTGGGGGTCTCTGGATCTGTTGCCCGACCTAGCTAGAGTCCCCCGTGGGCAGGCTCCTTCGGTCCCATGAGCATTTAGTGTCTGATACCTCCTCCTGTGGAAGAAAAGTGTTAGTGGGTGGGGTTACCCACTTCTCTCTCCTCCCTCCCCCAGGAAACCCAAAAATGTCCTCTGTGAACAAAGCTGTCCACCACAAGTTGAACAAGTTTATTGAACTATGTACAGGTATTGCTATACTTTTATAGAAAGGCATCGAAAGATTAGCAATGTTTAAAGTTTTGTTTTGAGATAACCTCTGAAACGCATGGATGAACATAATCCATATATCACACAGTCTAATACCAACACTTATAACCAATTACCTCCCTTATAGCAACTACTCTTTTAACCAACTGGTTCAGCTCATTTTGAATCCATTAGTCCTTTTGCGTAAGCAGCAATTCCTGGTTCCTTCCTGTCACTCTAGGTGAGTCTAAACTGTGTGGGCTTGGCAGTGTGGCCTTCTGTTCCACTCCTTACTCCTTCCTTATGTCCTTCCCTGGTCCTCCTCCCACCCAGTCCTCAAGTCCTGTCCTTCTGCTGGAGCACTCTGGGCTGCTGGCTGCTATACATCCAATGGAAACTGAGCCAGGTTGCTTTTTGGCCAATCCCTGTTGCCAAGGTCCAGGTGCTGATTGCTCTTCCTGGAGCTACCTCCTCCGCTGGGCTCCTGTCCTTCCCTGGTCCTCCCCTACCCAGTCCCCAAATCTCACCCTCTTGCTGGAGCACTCTGGGCTGGTGGTTGCTAGAGATGCAAGGGAAACTGAACCGGGTTGGTTTTTGGCCAGTCCCTGTTGCCAAGCTCCTGGTGCTGATCTGCACCCTGTGAACAGCTGCTGTGCTCCCAGTGTCAACCAATCCCCAGAAGCTTTTGCCGCTGGGCCTTTGGCACTTCCTCATACCTCCATAGGCTTTGCATGGGCTGATATGCCCTGAACCCACTCCCAAGGGCCTTCTCTGCCACTGTACCTGGGGTCCGAATGGATCCCCAAGCCTTCTGCTTTATCCTGATTGTCGTGAGCACCTCCCAAGGGTTGCTAATCTTTCCATCTTCTCGAGGTCCTGCTGTAGCTGAGAATACGAGCTCTTAACAGAGCTCTGTGACCAACAGTCCCAGGACTCCCCTGTAGAGGGCAACCTCTTCTCTGCTGGTCTTCAGGAAGAACCCATAGGGTACTTTTCCCTGCTGTGGTCCAGATAGTAGCCTGTAACAGAACTCTGTGACCAACAGTCCCAGGACTCTCCTGTAGAGGGCAACCTCTTCTCTGCTGGTCTTCAAGAAGAACCCATGGGGTAGTTTTCCCTGCTGTGGTCCAGTATACCAGTTCTTAACAGAGCTCTGTGGCCCACAGTTCCAGGGTTTTCCCAATAGAGGGCAACCTCCTGGCTCAAACAAAAGCCAAGCACAGAATATCTAAGTAACAGAAACCTGTAGACCCAAATACCCCTTCCCAGTCACCAGGTCACTGTTAGTATGTTCTTTATTATGGAGAGTAAATTCTCAGACCCACCCCCCTCATTAGCTGCTTCCTCTGTGTGCTTATGTTACTAAACCCAGTTTACTTTTATCCCCTTTAGTGGATAATATCCCTCAAAGTGTATAAATGTGGCTCCATCAGCCTGCCTGTATTTCCTTCAGTGAATAATTAACATAAGGGGGTGCTCACCTCCCTCTCTGCTTAGCTCAGCCATGTAACATTTCATGAAATGGATGCATTTCTACTGCATAGGGTAGCTGCCAGGTAAAGTTGCTAATTCTGCCGAAAACCGCAGAATTTAGGGACGTAGCTACGGGGGAGCATGGGGGCCGGGGCCCCCGCAAATTATGTCCGGGCCCCTGGTTTGGCTGGTGGGGGTCCCCACCCCCTCTCCCCAGCCCAAGCCTTCTTCAGCGCCGTCTCTGGCGCAGCCGCGTTCCTGCCCTGCTCTTCTTGCTCCTCCTGTCCTGTGCACGCTGACCCTCCTTTACATGAAACTGAGAAGGAGCGTCAGCATGCACAGGACAGGAGGAGCAAGAAGAGCAGAGCAAGAATGCGGCTACGCCAGAGATAGCGCTGAAGGAAGGCTTCGGCTGGTGGGGGTTGTGAGGCAAGAAGAGTGCGAGAAGGCACGAGGTGGTGGCGGCGGGGGGGGGGAGGGGGGGAGGTGAGGCGAAGCAAAGCAAGGCATGGCGGTGGGGGTTGGCGGCGGGGCAGCACTCAAAATGTGCCCCCAACCTTGGGCTCTGGCCCCCTCCCACCATAAGGTCTGGCTATGCCCCTGGCGGAATTGGCAACTTTACTTGGTAAAACTGCAGAATTGGGCTATTTCCCACTCCTCCCTGTGACTTTTTTTGAATGCCTGCAGGTTGTAGTTTTTTGGATTATTTTTGGCCCTGTTGGACGATTTTTAACCGCCACGACCCACAGGTTGACTGCTCCTATACAGCTTGCTTTGCTATCTGTCCTAATTGGACCAATAGGAGGTGAGATCTGGCTCTGTTTAAGTTGCAGTGGTGCGGTGCGCTCTGCGTGCCTTTTTTTCTCTTTCACGTGGTCTCTGTGCTCCAACCACGGTGGCCGCACGAACAGAGCAGAGGCAAGGCGACTGCAAGGCCCAAGGCAGACCACAGGAGACACGTCGGTGTTGGCTCTGGTGGCGGGTCCCCTTCTGATCTGCTGTCCGAGTCAGAGAGCAAATCGTAAGGAGTGGGGGACCACCTACTGCTGCCACCAGAGAGGAGGACGGAGGCAGAAGACAGGTCGGTGGCACAGTGACTGAGTCTGGGAGGAGGGGGAGGGAGCCGGAGTGCAGGGGGACTCGTGGAGGGAGCCCAGCTATGAGCTGCAGCTGCTGCATCCACCACGTTGTCATGCTTTATTGTTGGTAGCATTTTTATTTAATCTCACTTATATTTTCAAAGATGCCAGCTTGTGCAACATACGGATGTACACAGAGGAAGTATAATAAGGGAGTAACTTTTCATAGGTAGAGTAGTAATTGGCTGAGAAGGCTAGGGCTTTTTAGCTTGGAGAAGAGACGGCTGAGGGGAGATATGATAGAAGTGTATAAAATAATGAGTGGAATGGATCGGGTGGATGTGAAGCGACTGTTCACGCTATCCAAAAATACTAGGACTAGAGGGCATGAGTTGAAGCTACAGTGTGGTAAATTTAAAACGAATCGGAGAAAATTTTTCTTCACCCAACGTGTAATTAGACTCTGGAATTCGTTGCCGGAGAACGTGGTACGGGCGGTTAGCTTGACGGAGTTTAAAAAGGGGTTAGATAGATTCCTAAAGGACAAGTCCATAGACCGCTATTAAATGGACTTGGAAAAATTCCGCATTTTTAGGTATAACTTGTCTGGAATGTTTTTACGTTTGGGGAGCGTGCCAGGTGCCCTTGACCTGGATTGGCCACTGTCGGTGACAGGATGCTGGGCTAGATGGACCTTTGGCCTTTCCCAGTATGGCACTACTTATGTACTTATGTACTTATGTACTTATAAATCGTAACCAGTGTGTCATTTCTAGGAATGCCCTAGCACTGTTATATTTGTGCAGAGATTTGTTTTCTCCTGGTAAAGGGCCACTAAAACAGACATCATGTTATGAGAATCAGGTGCTCAACATTCAGAGATTCTATTTATTTACCACTTATTTATCACATTTATACCCCACATTAAACATGATTTAGATTGAAACCTGGGAACATGTAAAATCTTTAATTCCTGTGCCTAGATCAAAAGAGAGTAATGGTTTGTGGTGAAAACTTGCTCCTTTTGTGGGTGGATGGATTGATTATGAATTTGTACTAATTATGTTTATGCCGATGCTGCTTCTGCTTCTGATGATTATGATTGTGATGACCTTATTAATATTTATATTGACCTTTTTAATATTCATATTGACCTCATTAATATTTATATTAATATTTTGCTATTTTGGGGCTGGAAATTTTTTCACCATCTGGCAACACTGCCCAGACAAAAGGACTGTTAGAAACCTCTCTCATTTTCTCAATATAGTACAGACAGAGAAAAATCTTGCTTTTAAAACTCACTGTAACCAAAAGTCTCTTCTCTCCCTAATTTCTCATCAAACCTTCCCTTAAAAGCAGGGGAGGGGGGGGGAGTGTTCCTCAGCAGAAATCAATTGGTAGTTGCAGGCCCCTGATGCTCAACAGGAAACCCTCTCAACTCTACAGGTTCTCACTGGGGTTCAGGCAACCAAAGACCTCACTCTCAGTATGGCAGATGCTTTTATCCTATCCAAACCTCATCTCCATACATAAGAACACTGTCAATCATATTTCCATCCACAACTGTTTCAGTATCCCCATGTCCGCCCACAATAGGCAGCTCTACTAACTCCTATCACCATAGTAGCCCCTGGGGGTTACATGGATAACTACATAAAGTTAGGACAGCCTTTTTGCTGTCCTATCTTCATCCAGGCTCTTACCCTGATAGCGGTTCTGAAAATCACTGCTAACTGGGTAAATCTTCGCTCTGATCCTGGACCTTCCCGGCACTAACAAGATAGTGCTATGACAGCCTGGTTATGTGCCACTGAAACCCAGAGATCACCCAGTCAATGAGAGATAACCAGGTACTAGAGGTCTCTCCTACCTGCTCATCGCCTGCTGACTATCTATCCCAGACTGTTTAAATCAGAGACTCAAAGAAGATAAATCCATTTTTGGTGAATCTAGGGGTGTAGCCAGATGCCCAATTTTGGGTGGGCCTGAACCTCCCCCCTCAGGCTGGCATCTTTCTCCCCCCTCCAGGTGATCAGGGGGGTCACTTCACTCCCTGATCCCCAGTACCTTTACATCCATTAGGTCTTCACTGGCAGTGAGCAGAAACTCATTCCCCTTGCTTGTGCTGGCTCCTAGCCTTCCCTCTGATGCAACTTCCTTGTCCTGTAAACAGGAAGTTGCATCAGAGGGAAGACTTGGGCCAACGGCCTGGTGCAAGCAGGAAGAATGTGTTGTTGCTCATTGCTGGTGAAGAACTAAAGGATTTAAGGTACCGAGGGGGGTGGGCGTGGAAGGGAGTGGAATTAAGTGACTCCCCGATCTTCTGCAGGGGCTTAGGAATCCCCACCAGCCACATTACTGCAGTGCCGCTGTTGAGTGAGCCTGAGTCCTCCAAAGTGGGTGGGTCTGTGCCCTATCCATAACTACGCCACTGGGTGAATCTAAAGCATATTTTCCAACTCAACCATATTATATGCAAGACAGAATCACTCACAGCATTTAGGAAGAAATTAAAAACATATCTGTTCAGAAACGCTTTTCCCTGATACTCTGTATCAGATTTGTTTTGATATTCTGATGATGAAATTGTATGTTGTCTGTTTATTTTGATTATGTTTTTGATTAAGTGTGTTATATTTGTAATCCGCCTAGAACTGTGAGATTGTGCAGAATAGAAAAATTTTAAATAAATAAATAAAACTCAGCTGAATTCTGGATCAGAAAATGCAGTGACCTCATGAATGATGTCATGTAATGATGCATAATATGAAATATCACAACATCTCATATTTAATGGCTAGACCTTTACAGAGGTTAGAGACAACATTCTTGTAGTTGTGTCCTTAGACAAGCCTTTATCTGGGCCAGACCCTTTATTCCATGAAAATTTCTGTGAGAGGTTATAGAACATATGTTGGCAAAGATTAATGTTGCAATCACCCAACACAGTCTTCGTAAACGTCTCAATGATGAGAAAGATGGCAATATCATTTCATAAGACAAAGCGATTGAATCACCCGTGTGATCAAAATATGATGACACCTGCATTTTTAAAAGGAGCACTTAAATGTGGAATTGATATTTCAATAATTAATCTCCAGATTCAATTTGCTCTGTATCCTGACACCTTTCCGTAGCTGGAGAACAAGGCCAATGCTAGGCAGACTTCTATGGTCTGTGCCCTGAAAATGGTAAGAACAAATCAAGATCAAGTATACATAGGGTTACCATATGTCCGGATTTACCCGGACATGTCCTCTTTTTGAGGACATGTCCGGGCAACCGGGCGGGTTTTGCCAATCTGCCCGTTTGTCCGGATTTCTGGACAAATGGGCAGGCTCGCGAGACTTCAACTCTCGGCGGCCATTTTTAATCGGTGCCGAGATCACCAACAGGAAGGATGCATGCAGGGCAGCACTCTGGGCAGGAAAGAGGGGGCTCTTTCCTGCCCCAAAGAGGTCACTAGACCACCAGGGCAGTAGTAGGGTAAGAGGAGAGGGGTGACGGGGAGGGGGGGTGACGGGGTGTGTGGCAGGGGGGAGGGGAAAATGTAACAGGGGGCGGAGCGAAGGTGTGAAAGGGGACAGGGTGGGGTGTGAAAGGGGGCGGGGCGGGGTATGTGATGGGGGTGGGGCATGTGTCCTCCTTTTGGGGGGACAAAATATGGTAACCCTAAGTATACATATCATGCCTAAAACTATCCCCCCGATATCCAGTGTTATTTAACCGGCCAGAACAGCTGCTGATTGGTTAAATAGCACTTAACCAGCTATCCATCGATATTCAGCGGAGGATAACCTGCTATCCCCCGCTGAATGTCCCCAGTTAGTAGCTAGTATGTAGCTGGCTATATTGCCTGATATAACCGGCTTTCTGTTGATTTTTTAAAATTGAAAATTAACAAAAACAGCACAAAACAGTACTTACAAGAAATAATTTAGCAGACATCTCAGGAGGCAGAAAAGATACAGGAAATATCAAAAGAAATATAATTAAAATGACAATTTCTCCTGGATTATTACTTAAGGCGATTTAAACAAAATTTCACCTATAGATCAATTATTTAGCTTCCTTATCCATCACAAGCCTTCCTAGCTGATCTGGTTCAAAGAAAATATTGTTGGCATCGGGAAAAGTAATAATATATTTTGAAGGAAATTTTAAAAAGAAAGTAGCCCTTAGATCTGACACACACGACTTTTAAATTACAAAAACTGTCTACGCCGAAGCTGAGTAGCTCTAGCCACATCAGTAAATATCTGAAGTTTTGCGCCACAAAATAGATTTTTTTTCTCATTAAAGTAAGTTTTCAAAACCAAACCTTTTTCAGCTCTGAAGAAACAGAGACTAATAGAATAGAGCGCCTCGGTGAAATTATCACGTGTAGTTTCCAAGAAAGCAGTTAAATCTGAAATTACATTCCCTTTAACAGTTAAATTCCTCCGATGCCCCTCATCTGACTTACTTTCAAAACCTTCTTAGGTAAATAATAACATTTAGAAATAATAATAGTATCTGTATTTGCCAACATAAGAATTTCTTTGAAATATTTTCTAAATGGAATCTCAGCAGACAATAAAGAACATACAGGAAAATTCAAAATCTCAAATTAGGAGATCTACATTGATTCTCCAACATTTCCAGCTGCCTATGCAACAAGAAACTATCTCTAATCCCTGATGTTCCAACTTAATGTAATACAGTAGTCTGAGATTCTATTTTTTTAAATAGAACTATCTAACTGCTGAGTTTTCTGATCGAGTGTTTCCAACCTGGGAACAACAACCTGTTGAGAAATTTTACAGAGTTCCTGTACTGGGCCTCACAGCAAAGCTTCAGTCCGCTTTACAACTCTCCAGACATCTACAAGAGATATTTGAGAAGTCTCTATTTCACTAAGAGGAACTTCTTCAGAAAAAATGACAACCTTTAATCTGATGAATTTGGAGAGGATGTAATTGGCTGTTGAAATGCTGACTGCCCCCTCTGGGGAGAAAAACCTTGTCTGGACAAACCCCCCCAGCCTGGAATATATAGGTATCTGTCGATTTTTAAAGCCACTTTAGCGGCCATATTTGGCTGCTTGATAACATGGGATATCTTTGGCCGGTTTAAAGATAACCGGCTAAGTCTGAATATCAACTTAGCTGCCTATCTTTAAACCACCCAAAAATTAAACCGGATGTTCGGTGCTGGTCACCGAGAACGGCCCGGCATTGAATATCTGGGCTCAGCATCAACCGTGGGAGTTAGCCGGTCTAACTCCTGTGGTCTGAATATCAGCCCCTTTTGAGTTTTTCTTCTTGGGCAGACTGGATGGACTGTACAGGTCTTTATCTGCCGTCATCTATTATGTTCATCTGTCTGATTGTTCTGGTCTGGGGACAGTGGTATAGTCAATTCAAAAACCGGAATAGGTAGAATATATAATCAATAAATACCTCTGTCTACCAAAATTACAAATAGTTGACAAGTCAAACAGATCAGAATTTGGCAATACAACAAAAGTGGAGAAAAAAAGACATCAGGTATAACAGACCATCTCGTTGTTAAAGGACAAGCCTTTTGTGTAATGAGAGGACCGTATCAATCATGTGTCTTAAAAAAAACTCCACACTATATGTCATAAATTAATTTGCCAATTGTTTAGCTGAATACTTTGGCAACATTTGTAAAGGAGATACTCTCAGCCAATTCTAAATTCAACAAAACTTTTTCAAAAAAGAAAAAAAGAAAAAAACTTGGAAAGAGTACTTATCTGAACCGGAGAGTTATAACTTCGGCTAATCGTTCACTGTACTCCACAAATCAATGTTCAAATCCCGACAGGGAAGCCCTGTTTCGCTAAATGCAAGCTGCTTCAGGGGAATTCTTCAAAAACCATCCAAGTTTTTAGTTGTCACGCCGTCTCCTCTGGTCAATGGTTCAAAAACATGGCGGACGGTTTCTTCACTCGCACAATCCGTTTTATGCTGAGCGTCATGGGACAGTGGTATAGTCCCATGCGTATATATTTTTTCCTTCACACGTGGAATTTCTATCCATAAGGATTCCACATTGCTGTCTGTTTCATGCAGAATTTTTATTTTGTTTGACTCAATTCCCTCTTTAACATACAGCGCAACCCCCTCCCCCTCCAATTTGATTCACCCTATCATTGCAATATAATGTATACCTTGGTCCCATTGTCCTCCTTCCACCAAGTCTCTGAGATGCCTATTATATCTACCTCATCATTTAGGGGGTCTTTTACTAAGGCAAGCTCATGTGTATCTGGATTTTCAGAAGGCATTTGACAAAGTACCTCATGAAAGACTCCAGAGGAAATTGGAGAGTCATGGGTTAGGAGGTAGTGTTGTATTGTGGATTAAAAACTGGTTAAAAGATAGAAAATAGAGAGTAGGGTTAAATGGTCAGTATTCTCAATGGAGAAGGGTAGTTAGTGGGGTTCCCCAGGGGTCTGTGCTGGGACTGCTGCTTTTTAACATATTTATAAATGACCTAGACATGGGAGTAACTAGTGAGGTAATTAAATTTGCTGATGACACAAAGTTATTCAAAGTTGTTAAATCACGGGAGGATTGTGAAAAATTACAAGAGGACCTAACGAGACTGGGCGTCTAAATGGCAGATGACATTTAATGTGAGCAATTGCAAAGTGATGCATGTGGGAAAGAGGAACCCAAATTATAGCTACGTCATGCAAGGTTCTACGTTAGGAGTCATAGATCAAGAAAGGGATCTAGGTGTCGTCGTTGATGATACATAGAAACCTTCTGCTCAGTGTGCTGCTGTGGCTAAGAAAGCAAATAGAATGTTAGGTATTATTAGGAAAGGAATGGAAAACAAAAATGAAGATGTTATAATGCCTTTGTATCGCTCCATGGTGCGACCACACCTCGAATATTGTGTTCAATTCTGGTCGCCGCATCTCAAAAAAGATATAGTGGAAATAGAAAAGGTGCAGAGAAGGGCAACGAAAATGATAAAGGGGACAGGATGACTTCCCTATGAGGAAAGGCTAAAGCGGCTAGGGCTCTTCAGCTTGGAGAAAAGGCGGCTGAGGGGAGATATGATAGAGGTCTATAAAATAATGAGTGGAGTTGAACGGGTAGATGTGAAGCATCTGTTTACGCTTTCCAAAAATACGAGGACTAGGGGGCATGCGATGAAGCTATAATGTAATAAATTTAAAACAAATCGGAGAAACTTTTTCTTCACTCAATGTGTAATTAATCTCTGGAATTCATAGCCAGAGAATGGGGTAAAGGCGGTTAGCTTAGCGGAGTTTAACAAAGGTTTGGCCGGCTTCCTGAAGGAAAAGTCCATAGACTATTATTAAATGGACTTGGGGAAAATCCACTATTTCTGGGATAAGCAGTATAAAATGTTTTGTACTGTTTTGGGATCTTGCCGGGTATTTATGACCTGCATTGGCCACTGTTGGAAACAGGATGCTGGGCTTGATGGACCTTTGGTCTTTCCCAGTATGGCAATACTTATGTACTTTTTGACGCATACTAAAATTGTAGGCGCACTAAATGTTAGAGACGCCAATGCATTCCTATGGTCATCTCTAACGTTTAGCGCGCCCACAATTTTAGCCCGCACTAAAAACGTGAGCGCTTCTTAGTAAAAGACGCCCTTAATGCTGTATAGTCTAACTCTCCCGTCTTATTTTTTAGGCTTCTAGCATATGAATACAGACACTTCAAAGTGTGTTTTTTTCTTTGCATCTACAAGCTGCTTAGAAGTTGAAAGGATAATTTATAATTTCGGGAATAGCATGTATGGAATGTTTGTACGTTTGGGAAGCTGCCAGGTGCCTTTGACCTGGATTGGCCGCTGTCGGGGACAGGATGCTGGACTTGATGGGCCTTTGGTCTTTTCCCAGTATGGCATTAGTTACTGTATATACTTATGTACAACCTTTGTTCTACAATAATTGGTGTTAATTGGCACTCATTTGGGATTACCCGCGGATCTGCCCTAACCCTATACTATAAAATGCGCACCCAAGTTTTATAGTGTGCAACTCAAAAGGGGGCATGGGCAGGTTGGGGTGGTCCCAGAAATTAGGCACAATACGTCATAGAATAGGGTCACTGACGTGCCCAGCTGCCAGTGGTTTCAGCAGGCATAAATGAAGCACCCATAGTTAGGTGCAAGCAATGGCGTAGCTATGGGTGGGGGCACAGTGGCCTGGCCCCCTAAATTGGCTCTGGGGCCCCTGGTTTGGCTGGTGGGAGTCCCCAACCCCAACCAGCTGAAGCGTTTATCTGTCCCGCGCTAGTCTCGCACTTGCCTCCTCTCCTGTTTCCAGTTGCGCCGTGCATGCTGGCACATACTCAGTTTCATTAAAACAAGCATGCGGTGCACGGTGTGCTGAAAACAGGAGAGGATGCAAGTGTGAGCCCAGCAGCGCGGGACCCCCACCAACAAAGGTACCTGGTGGCAGCAGCGAGGGAAGGAGGTCAGAAGCAGCGGGGGTCGGAAGTGGCGGCGGTCTGAAGTGTGGCGGCGGTTGGATCGGAAGTGGCAGGGGAGGGGCGGTGGCTGGGGGGGTGGACTAAAATGTGCCCCCCACTTTGGGCTTTTGCCCCCCTCCCGCCGAGGTCTGGATACATCTAGGTGGTTTACATTCTAAAATTGATAACAAAAAGGAAGTGCGTGGTTAAGACATCACTGTGGGGGGAAAAGGATGGAACTACGATAATTGATAAGAAGGGGGGATACACATAAGGGAACACCCTTGCTTCTGCAGGACCCACCTTTGAGCACCATCTATAGTGAAATATTTGTTTGCTGTTTTTTTCATAAGGTTGTGTTGTAGCTATTTGAGCTCAGGATTTTGATGTGGTTTTGAATCAGGGTTGGCTATGTACTGCAGGTTCTGACTGATGATTTTACAGGGTTTTGTGTTACTTCACAACGTGTGTTTGGTAATGGAAGGAGTTTGTGTCACTAGGACAGAGGTGACAAAAGAATTTTAGGGTGGTTTTTTTTTGCATGATGAGCAGTCAGGAAAAACATCCAAGTTCAGCCCAGTCAGTCATTGCAGACAACCTTCTGCAAATATAGTGTAGATTTCTGTTAATTTAGAAATTTTGGGCTCAGTTCTGTAAAGTGGCACCTAGAGATGGCACCACTTAGGTGTGTCAAAAGTGTCATTAATTGACAGTAGTCTATGGGGCTCATTTTCAAAACAGAAAGTCGTCTAAAAAAGACACAAACAGGCTTATTTTCGAAAGAGAAGGGCGCCCATCTTCCAACACAAATCGGGAGATGGGCGTCCTTCTCTCAGGCACCCAAATCGGCATAATCGAAAGCTGATTTTGGGCATTCTCAACTGCTTCCTGTCGCGGGGACGACGTGTCGGCACCGTAGCGAAGGCGGGGCTGGGGCGTGATTAAGAGATGGGCTTCCTCGGACGATAATGGAAAAAGAAGGGCGTCCCGGACAAGCACTTGGCTGACTTTACTTGGTCCATTTTTTCTTGCGACCAAGCTGTGAAAAGGTGTCCGAACTGACCAGATGACCACCGGAGGGAATCGGGGATGATCTCCCCTTACTCCCCCAGTGGTCACCAACCCCCTCCCACCCTAAAAAAAAAAACTTAAAATTTATTTTTTGCCAGCCTCAAATGTCATACCCAGCTCCCTAACAGCAGTATGAAGGTCCCTGGAGCAGTTTTAGTGGGTGCAGTGCACTTCAACCAGGCGGACCCAGGCCCATCCCCCCCACCTGTTACACTTATGGTGGTAAATGTGAGCCCTCCAAAACCCACCTGAAACCCACTGTACCCACATGTAGGTGCCCCCTTCACCCTTAGGGCTATGGTAGTGGTGTACAGTTGTGGGGAGTGGGTTTTTTGGGGGGGTTGGGGGGCTCAGCACCCAAGGTAAGAGAGCTATGCACCTGGGAGCAATTTGTAAAGTCCACTGCAGTGCCCCCTAGGATGCCAGGTTGGTGTCCTGGCATGTGAGGGGGACCAGTGCACTATGAATTCTGGCTCCTCCCACGACCAAAGGGCTTGGATTTGGTTGTTTTTGAGATGGGTGTCCTCGGTTTCCATTATGGCCGAAAACCGGGGACAACCATCTCTAAGGTCGACCATCTCAACATTTAGGTCAACCATCTCTAATGTTGACCTAAATGTTGAGATTTGGGCGTCCCCGACTGTATTATCGAAATGAAAGATGGACACCCATCTTGTTTCGATAATAGGGGGTTTCCCCGCCCCTTCGCGGGGCCGTCCTGCGAGGACGCCCTCATGAAAACTTGGGCACCCCATTCGATTATGCCCCTCAAAGTGGTAGATGAACACTTTTCTTGCAAAAATGTCCAAATTGCTATATTTGAAACACGCTTTCAGACGTTTTTCTATGCAGTTTGTCTGCAGTATGTCTGCAGTGTATCCAAACGGTTTTTTTTGCCACAAGGTTAAAACCTAGATATTTTGGGCTAGACCCAATAATTACTGTCACAAAAAGGTGCCCCAAATGACCAACCCCCCCAAAGATGTAAAAGACGCAGCGCATACCAGCCTCTATTAGAGCAGCAAGCAGGTCCCCGGAGCAGTGGTGTAGCTACACGGAGCAATGGGGGCCTGGGCCCCCAAAATGAATCCAGGCCTCTGGTTTGGCTGGCTGGGGTCCCCAACCACTGCCAGCGGAAGCATTTCTCCATCGCTGCTCTCGTCGCGTGCATATTCGTTTTTAGTGAAACTGAATGAAAGTGACACAGCGCATGCTCAATACCATTAAAATCGAGCATGCGCAATGTGAGGGGAAGGAAGGCAGGCAATGTAAGGAGATCAGCACTTGAGAAACGCTTCAGGTGACAAGAGTTGGGGACCCTCATCAGCCAAGGTATGTGGCATTGCAATAGGGAGCAGTAGGGAAGCATGCCAAAATGTGCCCCCTCACTTTGGGCTTTTTTCTAGAATTGCTACCTTTGAGGTCAGTGGCAGGGCTGCTGCATAACTCTAAATCAGGTGTTCTCAACCCAGTCCTCGGGACACACCTAGCCAGTCAGGTTTTTAGAATAACCTCAATGAATAAGCATGAGATACATTTGCATAGAATGGAGGTAGTGCATGCAAATGTATCTCATGCATGTTCACTGTGGCTATTCTAAAAACCTGACTGGCTAGGTGTGTCCCGAGGACTGGGTTGAGAACCCCCTGCTCTAAATGGATAAAGAATCCATGTAAACTTATGTGGAAAAACCATATCTGTTTAAAGTTATACGTTATTTACTCTTTATCACTTGCACATTGAAGTTATGTATTTGGGGCTGAATTTTGCCACTAATGTATAACCTTTTAGCCCATTCTTGCTTCACCCCAGACAACATCCTTTTTTAAAATGTGCAACTTTGAGCGTTTTGTAATTAAAACTGCGACAGTTAAATGAAAATATGGTTGCATTAAAAAAGAAAAAGGCATAAAGATGCATTTGCTTTTAAATATCAAACAGTTATTTATTTCTTGGATTATTTTTGCACCCTGCCTCCCCCAAATCATAGATGATCTAACAACCTTATTTCTGATTAGTACTACGTGTTCATATATATATATATATATATATATATATATATAACACAATTTAATATTTAAAAATATGGAGCAATTTTCCAAACTGTATATTTTGGTGCAGTCATTGGGCACTTTTATGGGTGACCTTTTCCCTTTCTCCTGGGTAAATTGATATTTGAGTAAAGCGCTTCTGAAAATTGTCCTGTGCCCACTTGCAGGATTGTTCTGGGGAGGGTGGTGGTGGAGTTATTGTGATCATTGAATTTAATTAACTAAGGGCCTCTTTTATCAAGCCGAGCTAGCGGTTCCCGTGCGACAATACTGACGGAGCCTGTTCAAAGTGAATAGGCTTTGTTGGCATTGCTGCACAGGGGACTTCTACTACTACTACTACTTATCATACGCAGCACTGTACACCATACACAGAAAGACAGTCCCTGCTCAAAGAGCTTCCAATCTAGATAAGACAGGCAGATAGACAGAACAATTAAGGGTAAGGGAATAAAGAGGTGAGGATAAAAGGACAGGGCAGGTGAGTGGTGGTTAGGAGTCAAAAGCAGTGGTAAAGAGGTGGGCTTTAAGTTTGGACTTGAAAACGGCCAAAGACGGGGCTTCTAGTGAGGCTGGATAAAAAAGGATCTAAGTGCTCTTTTTACTAAGCTACAGTAGAAGGTGACCTTGACGCGCCCTTACATGGGTCATTCGTACTCGCTAAGGCCATTTCTACTGCAGCCAGAAAATGGTCCATCTTCCATTTTCCAAATTAATGGCCATGCGCTAATGTTGCCATTAGCATGGAGCAGGGGCGTAGCCAGACTTCAGCAGGAGGGGGGTCCAGAGCCCGAGGTGAGAGGGCACATTTTAGCCCCCCTGCCGCCGACCCTCTCGACCCCCCATCCCGCCGCCAACCCACCGTCGCCTACCTTTGCTGGCGGGGAACCCCAACCCCCCCCCCCCCCCCCCCGCCAGCCGAGGTCCTCTTCTTCTCGCAAAAGGCTTCGTTCTGTTTCTGATGTCAGAAACAAAAGGAAGCCTTTTGCGAGAAGAAGAGGACCTCGGCTGGTGGGGGTTGGGGTCCCCCACCAGCAAAGGCAGGCGACAGCGATGGCAGGTTGGCGGCGGGAGGGGGGGTTGGCGGCGGGAGGAGGGGTTGGGCGGGTCGTTGGCAGGGGGGTCCAGGGCCCCCCAGGCCCCACGTAGCTATGCTACTGGCATGCAGCCATTATTAAAAAATAGCACGTGAGCCATTACCTATATCTATTTTGTAGGCAGTAAGACCTCATGCGCTAATCCAGTGCTAATCAGTTAGCATGAAGCAATAGAGCTAGGCTACCTGATTAGCCCAGACATGCCCCCTCTGCACAAAAATAACATTTATGTTTTAGTGCGTGGTTTATGCAGACATGTCAGGCTTTTACCACAGGACACCTCAGTGCCCCTTTCCACAGGAAGCACATGCCAGCACTTGCCACAGCTTTAGTAAAAGAAACACTAAGGGGCCCTTTTACAAAGTCGCGGTAGTGTAGACGTGGGTTTTGGGCGGGCGCCAATCCATTTTTTTAGCACGCCAAAAAGGCCTTTTTAAAATTTTTTGCAGAACATGGACATGCGGCAAAATGAAAATTGCTGCGTGTCCATTTTGGGTCTGAGACCTTACCGCCAGCCGTTGACTTAGCGGTAAAGACTCATGTGGTAACTGGGCAGTAATGACCTACGTGCGGACCCACGCCAAAAATGAAATTACTGCAAGAGCCACATGGTAGTCGGGCAGTAACTCCATTTTGGCACACGTTGGGCTTGCGTAGACGCTTACGCGGCTTAGTAAAACGTCCCCTAAATCTCAAAGTGGTGGAGATGGCCTATAGGTATGAAAAGTTTGCATAGAGTATATTATATCTTGTCTAGTTAAGGTAAAGGGAACTGATAAAATGAAATTTTTTGTGTGTTCAGAAGCCACAGAGCGACGTTCAGAAGAGCACCCCAGCGAGCTGCCTCCGCTGCTCTTGTCCTTGGAAGATATTGTGCCATACAGACGCGTGCAGGAGGCATTCCACTGCAAGCTGAAGGGGCAGATCACTGTGGACAGGAAGACTTTGATAGAGCTTCACAACTTTCAGATGGTAAGAGAGCAGTGGGCAGGGCAAAAGGAGTGGAGGAGTGGCCTAGTGGTTAGGGTGGTGGACTTTGGTCCTGGGGAACTGAGGAACTGAGTTCGATTCCCACTTCAGGCACAGGCAGCTCCTTGTGACTCTGGGCAAGTCACTTAACCCTCCATTGCCCCATGTAAGCCGCATTGAGCCTGCCATGAGTGGGAAAGCGCAGGGTACAAATGTAACAAAAATAAAATAGATACTATTGGAGATTCTACATGGAATGTTGCTTCTAGTGGAGATTCTACATGGAATGTTGCTATTCCACTAGCAACATTCCATGTAGAAAGCTGCGCAGGCTTCTGTTTCTGTGAGTCTGACGTGCAGGACGTCAGACTCACAGAAGCAGAAGCCTGCGCGGCCACATTGGTGATCTGCAAGGGCCGACTTCTACATGGAATGTTGCTAGTGGAATAGCAACATTCCATGTAGAATCTCAAATAGTAGCAACAGTGGAGGAGTGGCCTAGTGGTTAGGGTTAGGGTGGTGGACTTTGGTCCTGGGGAACTGGGGAACTGAGGAACTGAGTTCGATTCCCACTTCAGGCACAGGCAGCTCCTTGTGACTCTGGGCAAGTCACTTAACCCTCCATTGCCCCATGTAAGCCGCATTGAGCCTGTCATGAGTGGGAAAGTGCAGGGTACAAATGTAACAAAAATAAAATAGATACTATTGGAGATTCTAGATGGAATGTTGCTATTCCACTAGCAACATTCCATGTAGAAGGCTTGCGCAGGTTTCTGTTTCTGTGAGTCTGACGTCCTGCACGTACGTGCAGGACGTCAGACTCACAGAAGCAGAAGCCTGCACGGCC
Source organism: Microcaecilia unicolor (assembly GCF_901765095.1). Classification (NCBI taxonomy): domain Eukaryota; kingdom Metazoa; phylum Chordata; class Amphibia; order Gymnophiona; family Siphonopidae; genus Microcaecilia; species Microcaecilia unicolor. The sequence continues at coordinate 70,111,578 of NC_044043.1, read as the reverse complement.
ACAGTGGTGATCTGCAAGGGCCGACTTCTACATGGAATGTTGCTGGGGAACTGAGATCAATTCCCACTTCAGGCACAGGCAGCTCCTTGTGACTCTGGGCAAGTCACTTAACCCTCCATTGCCCCATGTAAGCCGCACTGAGCCTGCCATGAGGGGGATAGCGCGGGGTACAAATGTAACAACAACAACAACAAAAAAACAGGGGTGAGCATCTCATGCCTAGAGGGGTATTTTCCCACTGGGAGCCAAAGGCAGGCGCGCAGGGATCTGAAAGGAAATCTCAGGTGATCATGGGAAATCATTCTGCTCCTGCATCCCTGAAAGTCTCTGGAGAAGTGGCCATTGCAATGTTCTCCCTACGGGCAATAACTATATCTGGGAAATCAGCTGCGACCTTGTCAGCTGAAATGCAGTAGGGGGTTAAAAGTGGTGTGGGATTGAAGGAGCAGTCGCTGTTATTCTCCCTCCCGCCTGCCTGTATCATCACACTCTCTCCCATTGTTTCTTGTCACTGCAGAAGCCACAGAAGACATGAAGAGGCAAAGCTCCTTTTATCAGAGATAATTTACTGCTGCCTTCAGTGTTCCTCCTCAGTCAGTGGTTTTGGAATTAAGTTGCATCTTTTCTTAATTTTAATTACTTTAATTGAGAAAAGAATCTCAGGAACTTCCCTGTAATTACATTTTTGGAGCTGTGTTTTTACACTGAGATTGAAAAAGGTTAGTTCTAAACGGGGCTTAATTTGTAGATAAGAAGGAAGTGGACACACACTCATGTATTTTTCACACTTGTCCTTTTCTGCATCCCTCATGGAGCACTGGTGGGAGCGGGATGGCTGGAAATTGTAAGAGATGGAGGATCACTGGAGGTAAGAAGGAGGGTAGAAAGAAAGGAGTACTTTATCTCTGCCCTTCTCTTTGCCCTTGTGATCCAGGTCCTTCATCCTGAGCTACCAAGTTTCAACCCCCCAGTTCCCACAGAGTCAGACCAGAGTCTGTCCACGTCAGCATCCTACCTCGGACAGTGGCCTATTCAGGTCACATGTACTGCATAGAACCCAAAAAAGTTGATCTGTTTCTTGTAGCTCATTTCAAGGGAAAGCTAATGGCTTTCCCAAGTCTACCTGGATAATTATTTTTATAGACTTTCCCTCCAGGCACTCTTCCAAACCTCTTTTCTACCTTGAACACATCCTCTGGCATGCTTTCTATAGTTAGTTTTCAATCTGCTCATTTTTTAGTTTGATGGAGAGTCCTCCCATTGTAATGCTGTTTGATGGGTTAAATAACCATTCCCTATTTAACCTTTTCACCCAACTCATGTTTTTATAACTTTTATCATATCCCCTCTCTGTGGTCTCTTTTCCGAGTTGAAGAGCCCTAACATTTAGTCTTCCTTCATAAAGAACTGCTCTAGTTCTACAGGGTGCAAAAAAAAGTAACCCCCCCTAGAGTGTTTTTTGCCATTTTCTCAGCTTGGAATTTCAATTTGAAATTATAGAGCTTTATTTACTGTTATTAACTACAACATGTATGTGCCAAGTAGAATGAGATTGTCTTTAAACACAGCAAAGTTACAGACTTTTTTAGCGTGACCACCCAGTGATTTTCATCCATTCAAAAATATTTGCACTGTAGAGCTACCGTTATTGGAGAAAACAAAACAAAACAAAGCAAAAAATGGGGCAGAAGCTTACTGTTAATGACTTCACAGTGATGTAGATTTTTTATCTGAGGAACAATGTTGGAGGCCTATCACAAGCTCCACCCCAAGCCGCAAACAGCCGAGATATACCCGATTAGCGGTGATTTTCAGTCCGCTAATCTGGTAAGCTGTCCTAACTTTATCTGAATACCAGCTGGGGGGCTCAGATAACTTCCAGCACCTGCCAAAGAGCCAACTATATAATGCCAGGGCCTGGATTAGGCCCAGCATTGAACATCTGGGTTAAAGTCAGTGTCTCTGTAATTGCTGACCGTCACGGGCTCAGTATCACCTTGTAAGGAATTATCCATGTAAAGTCCCCAAACTAACTGCCCAAACCAAGTCTCCTTAAAATCTCTACGTGATATATATATATCCACCTGTAAATAGTGGCTTTCTGAAATTGGTATTTAGACATGTATGTGATATATGTGTGTGTAAAAGCCACTGTTTACATGTGCATATGTTTGTAAAGCCTGCCATGAGTGGGAAAGCGCGGGCTACAAAAAAAAAAAAAAAAATAACGGGCCTAGTCAAACAAGTTCATGCTATATACACTCAACATAAATATTAAACACAAAACAACAATATAAAATCAGGTAAATGGAAAAGAAAAACAAAAAACAAAAACGTAAATCCAGATTATGCAAAAGCAGCTTGTTGTAACCGTGACTTACAAGATTCCTATGCAAAAACAGATCTAACCAGAAGGTTATCAGTAATTTGAAGAGATTGAAATCGTACTCTACATACTCTGAATTGGGAAAGAGGTTCATGACTGTCATTTATGTGGAAAACCAAACCAGTTGGAGCAAAGAGTTACACAGGGACAGAAATTTCACCCATCCCCACTGGAATCTAACCCATACTCACTCGCACCCATTAAGATCCATTTCATCCTCACTCATCACCACAGTTAATCTCCTCCATCTCCACTCGTACCTGCACGTACTTTCTTCAGTACCCCACCCATACTTTCCTCTACCATGTTTCTTCCCAACCCCCAACAGCCTCTCACCTCCTTCCTGGAAACAACTTCCACATTTTTTTTTGGGGGGGGGGGGGGTATTTACAATTCAACCAATGAGTATTCCAAGCTTCATTCTTGTGCTGGAGTTTCAGCTGCCTCTCTGGACATTCCAAGTCTCATTCTGGTGCTCCAAAAGCCTCTTTGTGTTCCAAGCCTCTCTCTGAAATTACCTAACTCCTAGTCACTTGTCCAGTACCTGTGTCTGTTTTAATCATTCCCACTATACTTTAATCCCTATTCCCTTATTTATCCTGTTTGTCTGTCTTGATTAGATTGTACAGTAAGTTCTGTCGAGCTGGGACTGTTCCATACATCTAAGTGTACAGCACTGCATATGTCTAGTAGTGCTATAGAAATGAAAATTAGTAGTAGTATCACCAGAGATTTTGACTACATTCCTGTGAGAACCCATAGCAATTTCTTCCATCTCCACGGGAAACCAGCAGCAACTTCTTCCATCCCCACAGGATTCCCGTGATCCCCATTCTTGTGCAGCTCTCTAATTCGGAGACACCACTCCTGTGTAAAGCTCTTTTTGTTAGTATCAGCTAAATAGAAGAGAAACAAAGTTATATCAGACCATACTCATGGAGCTGGCTCTTGAGATCATCAGCTTCAGAATTTAGTGGTTGAGACCTGGAGAAAAGTTTTCCATTTTGACCTATGAAAGACAAGGAACCAATAGAGCCTTTTTTAACACCAAGTTGCATAATCAAAACACTTTAGACCCAATAGTCGACATGTGGCCAACTGAAATCTTCCCAAATGTCTCCTGCCTAGACCTAATTATAGGGTGTTACAATAAGTCTAATTCTAGCCAGATCATCTTTGTTGAAGGACTGATGTAAACTGCAGATAGTCAAGTGAAAAAAGGAGGCTTTTACTACTCTATGAATTAGAGATTCCATAGATAAATGGGAATCTATAATGTTTCTTATGATTTTGACTTCTGGAACAAGAGTTCCAATTTTGTTATCAGCTAATATCTGTGAAGAAGAAAAAGCCATGGCAGATTTACAGGCCCAAGCCCCCTCAGTTTTAGTATAGTTAAGCCTCAATTTCTTTAACTTCATTCATAATTGTATGGACCCTACACAAGTGTTAAGCTTGTCAGTTCTCTTATCTTGACTTTCACCTGGTTTACAATAAGTCTGAACTTAACCTTCCATGTCTTGGGTCTAGAGTTGGGCAGGTTCTGTCAATATTGCCAGTCCAGGTTATGTCCCTCTTCGTGTTGGTCAGCAGCAACATAGTGGTGCCTCACACAACGTGGGAGAAGGAAAAGGCAAACCACTTCTGTATTATGCTAAGAAAACCACAAAGGGGGAGGGGGGGGTTCCTCATTGTGTGGTTACACACACATATATTATATATTTGTAGCAGACAAGGCATAAGTACCAACTTTCTAGGATGACTGGGGGTGCTATGCCCTTGACAAATTACCCCTCTTTGGACAAAATGAAGGCATTTGCTTAATACTGGGGGTGCAGAAGCAGCCAGAGCTCCCACAGAGCTGGCACTGACCCCTGAAACACTCCACAATGGAGACACAATGGTACAGAATATTTTTTATTGAGCCTTGATCTCTGTCTTCTGATATGAAAGAAGGAACCAAAACAAATGAACATATTGTCCTAAATTTCAATGACCAAGTTATAAATTGAAAAAAAAAAAATGATGGTCCATGGTACTTAAGGTAGTGATTAAGTCTAGATAGATTAATTACAGAATCATGCCCTCTGTACTGTCTCTCAAGGCTCTCCTCTCATTCCTTGTCCATGGAAAAAGTATCTTACTGAAACAATCTACCAACTCCAGGGAGACTTTCTCGAACCATCATATGGGTAGAATCTCTTGTTCTGACCAGATCTTCACTTGTTCCTTCCTTATTCCATTACATTTCCCGCCGCCCCCCCCCCCCTTTTTTTTTTTTTTTGAATGAATGATTTAAGTCTGTCTCATCATATTTTATTGAGTTTTTCTCCTAATGTTTTAAATATTTTATTGTAAATTGCTCTAATCCACGAAGATGGAGCAGTATATCAAATTTTAATAATTGCATTCCAATGTTAGAAGCAAAAGTCAACAAAAAAGTTGTAGGCCTTACTCTTTTGTTAGAATAATGTGCCCCATCTGTGAATACATTTCTTATAGCATAGAAGTCTATTAACCAATAAACATATTAGACAGTGGACAATACCAGATTCTTGGCAACTTATGTTACCTTTCATTGAAGTAACACAAGATTTCTCTAAAGGAGTTATAATTGATGTCACTAGCGTAAATTCCTCTCATGTAGCTCATTAAATGCATGGGTTCTGAAGCATAAAGGCATCTGCAGGGTCAGTATTCTGGCACCCTGCAATGATCTTTAAGTTACTGTAATGAGCTGAGCCACTGCAGAATCTGGGTTCTTTAATAACAGGAAGCCTGTGCAAGGGGGCATGCGTGTACATCTACTCGTAAGCTACTTGCTGGCTTTCTTTCATTACAGCAGCTCAAAGACTGATGTGGGACACTGAAGCTGTTTGGAGCAGGGAGAGTCAGAGAAACATGAGGTAGGTGGGAGGAGGATGCAGGTATGGCTGGAGTATCTGAGAAGGGTAGACTGCTCCTTCACCATTCCTCGAGATTCCTGAGTGCTCAGCGGAAGAGCACCCTTCGATCTTCCACTCAGAAGTAAAGGGCCACTCTGAAATGTTTAAGTGGGAGCCAGAAACTGAATATACAGCTCCACTTTATCTGGTTTCAAAAATTCCTGCACAACATCTTTGGATAATTTTGATGTCAATCTGATAAAAGTTATCACAGCCTACAATTAACTCTTTAAAGTCTTTATATGGTTTTCATAGTTCATGTAAGGTGCTATATAGAATATTATTTCTAAGTTGAAGTTGTGATAAATGGTTTTTACCATAGTCACTTGACAGGAGAAATACCATAGTGATTCAGACACTAGTTGTGAAGCTACAGCTATCAATAGCCATAGGCCATCCTTGATTTGCCTTATTGTTTCGAAGGACTCGAAGTCCTGTTTCTGTAAAGAAATTAAAATTACCAGTCCATACAGGTTAAACCAAGACTAGCCCATCTTCTCTTCGATTCTAAATGGAACCATCCAAGACTGGCTTTGGGGCATGTATCATCATAAGTGGAGCTGTTGATGGTGGGTGTCCTGCCAGAAAATGAAGTTGTGTTGATGGTCCCTTTACCTCCTTCCCTCTAGGGAGAGGAGCATGATTATGGCATTCCTCCCAGAAGAGAAGGGTTGGGTGGTGACAGTGAGGGGTCATGGTATAACATGGCTGTTTTGGTTTGCGTGACCTAGGGGAAGGTTAGATTGGTGGGAGACCGTGGGATGCTTCTGATTGTGCATACACTCAGGGATCCTGATGATGCCCCTTATCATGTGGTGCCTCAAATGGCTACCCTGCTTATACTGTCCTAAAGCTGGCCCAGGAAATACCTGCTAATCCTAACAATGCCCTTTGATATACAGAAGATACCCACAGGTTTTGAGTAGCGTAGGCTGCTGTAGTCATTCCTTATCTAAAATCTGTATTTGCGCTTGAGAGAAATATTGGCATGTCTCTTCCCACAGAGTTTTCTGTGTTCTATAGTGTTTGTTTTTAAAGATATTTCTCTGTTCCCTCCACAGCCTCTGGCAAAAGGTGCTTTCCTCAGAGGAACTGGTATGAACCTTTCAACGGGACGTTTCATAGCTCCAGTATCTGGGATCTACCAGTTCTCAGCAAACATCCACATTGGTGAGTGTCCCAAGGGAGCCTTAAGCTTTCATTCCTGAGAATTGGCTGTAAGGCTTCCGGGATTGGTGGATGAAAGCTGTAATGTTTTCACCAAACAGAAGTATAGATCTGACATCAAAAACAAATGCAATTAAGAAAAACCAATCAAAAGTAACGATGTAATTACATTAAGGTATTCTCAAGTCATGCTCTAGTTGGGGATTAACAGGAGTCCAGGTGTTTGATCTAATACTACACTAACCCTTCGATATGCAGAATAATTTAGCCACCTAAATGGCACTTAGCTGGCTGAATATATCTGGTTAGTGCCTAACAGATAGACAGTTATATCGCATGATATAACCGGCTATCCGCCGATTTTCAGGACAAAGCTGGCTAAGTTTGATGGCCATCTTAGGTCACGTCAATAGTAGAATAACTTTGGCTGGTTCCAACTTAACTGGCCAGTGCTGAATATCGGCTTGACCGGTTCATTTGAAACCAGCCAAATTCAAAGCAGATATTCAATGCCGGTCACCGGAAACAGTTCAACATTGAATATTCAGGCTCAGCGCTGACCGCAGGAGGCTAGCTACCTCCCATTTTTCTGAATATTGGCCTCTAAGTATTTGGCGCTGGGTCTTTGTACTAGACTGTTAGAGAGTAATTTAATAATAGGTTGTCTATGTGAAGGCCACACAGATGCCTATTTTTAGCTTATCTTATAGACACATGGGTACCTACGGGTATGCATCTTTATAAAATAGTAGGGTAAAGTGGCAGAAATTGCAACTGAATGGCTAGGTTGAAGCCATGGGGGGGGGGGGGGGGGGGGAGGGGGAAACACTGCAAAAGCGGAGGACTGTGTGCCACTACGTAAACGAAGGCCAGAGTGAGGAGTGCTGAGGATCAGCAGAGCTCTTCCAAATGAGGATCAGAAGAGCTCTTCCAAAAAAGACAGCAGGACGAGGAATATAATGGAAAGCAATCTTTATTCTTCAGGACCCAACACAGTATTGTGTTTCGGCAACAAGCCTACGTCAGGGGTCTATGTTTAAAATCCCTGGATGAAATGTAACACAATGTAATCACTGGAAAACAATCTTGACAAAGACATAATCCAGGAGGCGGGGGTCAGCCTATGAATGCACAGTACGAAGTACCCCCCCCAAAAAAGCATGTATGTGTGTATTTTGTAAACCACCAACCCAATATTTAAACACCACAGTCAGTGGTGACTTCAAATGCTGAGTGTGGCATTTAAATTTATACCTGGATATTCAGTGCCAGGCCATACCCAAATACTGGCACTGAATATCTGAGAATAAAGATGATCATTGAAACCTTATCCGGGTATCAGTGCTGAATATCAGTGGTACCCAGATAACTTCTGGACTCTGTTTTAGCTCCATCCCGGCACTATCTACTACTACTACTACTTAACATTTCTAGAGCACTACTAGGGTTACGCAGCGCTGTATGGTTCCGAGGCAGTCAGACATGATATTCAGCGGCATTATACAAAGCACCTGCCTTGATATCCAGGGGTACTTGGTTTAAATCCTACTGCTGTTCTGTGTAATCTTGGGCAAGTCTCTTAACCCTCCATTGTCTCAGGTACAAAATTAGACTATGAGCCCTCCATGGACAGGGAAATATCTAGTGTACCTGAATGTAACTCACCTTGAGCTACTACTGAAAAGAATGTGAGCAAAATCCAAATAAATCATAGAAATTATTCTGTATTGGTATAGTCGACGTGGCCATGTTTTGCCCTCAGGCTGCATCAGGGGAACAACTGTACAGCAAATCCCAGTGTCAAAAACAAGGTTATTTCAATAATGGAATGAAACAGCAATTGAGAATTTAAGACTCTCTCACACAGCATTATGACATAAGCTAGTCTATTTCATGTGTAACCTCCAGGGTCATTTAATAAAAGCTCCTTTACAAGCAAAAAATCTTTTATAAACTTGATAAAAATTTTGAGATAGCTTACAGGTAGTCTCCTATAACATCGTATTAATGTGCTTTTGAAATTATGATGATAAATCGTTGCTTCTCATCTCCAGCTCTCTTGGTCTCTGAATAGCTCTGGTTTTAAGGGCATTAGATCAGGCTTGTCCAACCTTTTTCTATTGGGGGCCACATTTTATATGTTGTAACATTTGGAGGGCCAAAACACACATCATCGTATTTTGCATCATGTTTCGTCAAATAGTGGCAAAATATGATGGTGCATTGTCCCCTTTTCAGCCTTCATCCAGTCTCTCTCTCTCATGTACCCCCCCACCCCCAGTCTTCACCCAGTCTCTTTACCCTCACCTGGCTTCAGCTGCAGAAGAAACAGTGGGATTCCTGCTTCCCCACCGCCACATAGCTCCCTGCAAACTTGGGCTGTGTGGTGCTGGAAGTTCAGGTTGGTCTCAAGACCAACCGAACTTCCGGCCCCATGTAGCTCGTTTACAGAGAGCTGAGTTGCGGTGGGGAAACCTATAAGCATCACAAGAATTGCCAAGCTTCTGAGGGCTAGAAAAAAGCACTTTACGGGTTGGATTCTGGCCCACAGGCTATAGGTTGGACAAGCCTGCATTAGATCGTTCTGCATATATTTAGCCCAAGAATCAAGTTAAACTATGTACTTCAGTTACCATGAAAATCCAACCCACTTGAGAGCCTTGACTCAAAGTCAAGGACCATGGAGGATGACGCTTGTAGAGGAATATATGCTAATTACTGGTTCACAGGAAATGAAAAGGGATGGGCCACTGGGGTTTTGGTACAACCAATCTTTTTTGTACAAAGCAGCAGCTACTAGGAAACGTGAAATGGGGGAGGCAGAGGTGAAAGTGTCCCAACCAAAAAGATGTCCCATTGCTCCTGGAATATTTAATTAGACAAGAGTAAAGTGAACATAGCTCAGCGCACAAAACCTTTCTTCAGGGAAGAGGCACACATGATTATTGCTCTTGTTCTTGCACAGTTAGAACTGAGTAGATAGAGGCATGGGATAGTTTATGGCTTAACAGATTTTCTTCTCTCTAAGATCACAGCGAGCTGAAGAGTAAAGTCCAGCTACGGCTGCGAGACAATGTGCGGGTGCTGATCTGCATCGAGTCCCTCTGTCACCGATACACGTAAGCTTCTTGCTGTCCTCATGGATTCTGGTTTCTCTTCTGTCCTAATAAGTGTCTTTGCTTTTACTACTCGGGGTTCAAATGGAGGGTCTGAGTACGGCTATTTATGGATCTTTGGCTGAGATTGAGAACTTGTACAATATGGGGTCAGATTTTCTGACCCGAAGAAGGTATTGGCCTTTGAAAGCTAGTTAAAAAAAAGTATTAGTCCTATAAAAAAGGTATCATTTTATTATCTTTTTGTTTTGTTTTGTATCTATTTATTACCTTTAAAAAATGGACTAATTCCGTTACCTCACTATTTTATGCACCAAAACATTCTGCTCAAAATGTTGATAATTCTGCACACAATAGATTGAATTTCTGCAACATTCTTCTTATTTTTATTTATTAAAATAGCACAATATAATCACTATGCATGCAGCGCAACGTTTAGAAAAGTGCTCATTTCTGGCCAGGGCTTTGTTTGAGAGATTGAGAGAGTTATTGCTCTTAACATTCATGTATTAAGTTACAAGAAACATCTTTTGCAGCTTGTCTTGTTAATTGCTGTTATATGCATATGGGGTCAATATTCAGCCAGCAATGCTCAGTGTTTTGCTGACTGCCACCGGTGTTATTCCCAGATATTCAATGCCAGGACCTGTCTGGGCTTTGGCATTAAATTTCCAGATTTCTGGATCCGGCTAAAGCATTGTCGGTTAAGTCCAATATTCAGCACTTAACTGGTTATGGCAGTGGTTCCCAAACCTGGTCTTGGAGGCACCCCAGCCAGTCAGGTCTTCAGAATATCCACAATGTGGAGGCAGGGCATGCAATCTCTCTCATGAATATTCATTGTGGGTGTCCTGAAAACATGACTGGCTGGGGTGCCTCCAGGATCAGGTTTGGGAACCACTGGGCTATGGGATACCACATAAAGGCAGGACTGACTTTTATGTGGTCCTAGAAGTTCTGAATATCAACACTTAACCAGCCAAGTGCTGACTCCACCCTCAGAACATCCTCAAAATAACCGTTGGAATGCCCTCCCGCGGGAGGTGGTGGAGATGAAAACGATAACGGAATTCAAACATGCGTGGGATATGCATAAAGGAATCCGGTGCAGTAGGAATGGATCCTCAGAAGCTTAGCCAAAATTGGGTGGCGGAGAAGGTGGGGGAAGAGAGGTTGGTGGTTGGGAGGCGAGGATAGTGGAGAGCAGACTTATATGGTCTGTGCCAGAGCCAGTGATGGGAGGCGGGACTGGTGGTTGGGAGGCGGGAAATACTGCTGGGCAGACTTGTACGGTCTGTGCCCTGAAAAAGGCAGGTACAAATCAAGGTAAGGTTTACACATATGAGTTTATCTTGTTGGGCAGACTGGATGGACCATGCAGGTCTTTTTCTGCCGTCATCTACTATGTTTTACAATTTGTTGCTAACTGGTTCCGTGCCCTGAATGGGCGATTTAACCAGCCAGGAGCTGTTTATGGCCAGTAATCGCTTTGAATATCAACCCCATATGTTTTTCAAATCAGGCCTCTATATGTGTAGGTGTTGGCATTTATACGAAGAAACTGCTGAGTGATGCTGCTCTTCTTTTTATATGTAGATGTTTTTGCAAAATTATTCCTCCCACTGTACGTGTCAGAAAATACACCTATATTTGACAGTGTCCTTCTGCTTATTTTATAAAAGGCTCTGCATGTGGCAGAGTCTTTTGTAAATACTGGAGGACCTGTGAACATCCTGACCTGGACGTTCTAATTCCTTTCTCAACGTTCTAGGCACAATCAGGCTTCACATGTAGAATTCCTTGCAGGTGGAGATTTCTGTGCAAATTCTACGTTGCTGGAATTCCCCTGATATATTCACTGCACTGGACTGACTATGATTTTTTGCAACTGGTCATTCGTATAGTTGCTGCTCTCTGTTACAAGCAAGTCATGAGCTTACTGTTCCGATATACGTGGCTCTCACTCACATATCTCCCTGCCTGCTCCAGGGCTGGTGTTAGAAATTCAGGGGTCCAGGGCTGAAACCGGGGAGGGGGCCCAAAAGCTTGCCTCCAGCCTATGCCTCCTTTAGCTTGAGGCAGGTTTGGGGGCCCCTATATGGTATGGGGGCCCAGGGCAATTGCTTTGTTTGCAACCCCCTAAGGACAGCCCTGCTACTTTATGTCACGCACATAATTACTGTTCTTTTTGCTGTCTTAGTTTGATAATGGTCTGATTTGGCTTGGAGACCTTTGCAGATTTTTCTCTGCCCCTCCTGAATGCCACCTCCTGCCACTGCACCATCCAGTGCTTGCTTCTGCATTTGTAATTTGTCACCTTGTCTCCTCTCAAAATTAAGGAGCTGTCCTGCCATCTTCAATGTACTAGTTCAAATCTCCATCCAATGCCTCCTTTCTGTCAATCTGCCCATATTTCTTTTACTTGTACCACAGCTGATGCCATCATTTACTGCCACCTGCCTGAATTTTTGTAGTAGGGGGGCTTTGCTTCCAGTGTCAGCTCCCTCAGTAGTTAGAGCAGCTTTTAAGCTAAAATGGATGGGGGTGGGGGGGGGGGGGGAGCTGACAGTCGCTCAGGGGTGCATGGTTCAGTGTGGAGTATCCTTGAAGGATACTATTGAAACAAGAGTTTTAGGGAATCCCAATAGAGATGTTTCAATAATGGTGAAAGAAAGCCAGGAGTGTTTAATGGGAGAACAGAGTAAAGGGATGCAAATTATCCCTGTCAGCTTCAAAGCAGCTTGTAGATGCAAGGAAAAAGCTACATTTGAAGTGTCTATATACAAATGCCAGAAGCCTAAAAAAGAGGTTAATCAGTCAAGTGATAAGATTTCGGTTGTATCTAGGTCGTGTATAGTCTTATTATTTAGTATTTAAGATGGATGTTTATGGTATGCCTTCTTGAACAGATCTGTTTTCAGTAGCCTTCGGAAGATAGTTAGGTCTTGCGTTGTTTTTATGGCCTTCGGTAGTGTGTTCCATAGCTGGGCACAAATGTATGAGAAACTGGTCGCGTATGTGGATTTATATTTTAGCCCTTTGCAGTTAGGGTAGTGGAGATTGAGGAATGTGCGTGCTGATCTTTTTGCGTTCCTAGTAGGCAAGTCTATAAGGTCTGACATGTAGGTCGGGGCTTCCCCGTGAACGATTGATAAAGAAAGGCAAAAGAGAATATGAAGAAAAATCTTGCTGCAGGTACATCAGAAGCAGAAAGCCTGTGAAGGAATCTGTAGAACCATTAGATCATGAAGATTGTAAGCTCTGTCCAGCAGGAACTGTCTCTTCATGTTCAAGTGTACAGCGCTGCGTACGTCTAATAGCGCTATAGAAATGATAAGTAGTAGTAGTAGAAGGAGCAAAAGGGGCACTCAGGGAGGATAAGGCCATAGCAGAGAGATTGAATGAATTCTTTGCTTCAGTCTTTATAGAAGAAGACGTAAGAAATCTGCCTGTACTGGAAGTGGTTTTCAAGGATGACAATGCAGAGGAACTGAAAGAAATCTCAGTGAACCTGGAAGACGTACTGAGCCAAATTGGCAAGTTAAAGAGTGATAAATCACCTGGACTGGATGGTATACACTCCAGGGTACTGAAAGAACTCAAATATGAAATTGCTGATCTGCTGTTAGTGATCTGTAACCTGTCATTAAAATCGTCCATAGAACCTGAAGATTGGAGGATGGCCAACATAACTCCAATTTTTTAAAAAGGGTTCCCGGGGTGATCCAGGAAATTACAGACTGGTAAGTCTGACTTCAGTGTTGGGCAAAATAGTGGAAACTATTATAAAGAATAAAATTATGGAGCACATAGACAAACATGGTTTGAGACAGAATCAGCATAGGTTCAGCCAAGGGAAGTATTGCCTCACCAATTTCCTTCATTTCTTTGAAGACGTGGATAAAGGTTGATGTAGTGTATATAGATTTTCAGAAAGTTTTTGACAAAGTTCCTCATGAGAGACTCCTGAGAAAATTAAAGAGTCATGAGATAGGAGGCAATGTCCTTCTGTGGATTAGGAATTGGTTATTGGACAGAAAAACAGATGGTAGGGTTAAATGGTCATTTTTCTCAATGAAGGAGGTTTAATAGTGGAGTGCTGCAGAGATCTGTACTGGGACCAGTGCTATTTAACATATTTATAAATGATCTGGAAATCGGAACGACGAGTTAGGTGATTAAGGCCTATGTTTACAAAGGTGTGCTATAGGTGCGTTAGCATTTTTAATGCACGTTAAACGCTAATGCTTGTCAAATGCTAATGCACCTATAGAAATGTATTAGCACGTTAGCGTTTAACACACTTTAACTTTAACTGAGGTACACCAACTGACAGTGGGATAGAAGTACAGGAGGATCCACTAGAGTATACGCTAAAGGTACGCTGGGAGAGAGAAGAAGAAAACCAGGAAAGAACAGAGCCTTGAAATCCAAGTGAGGACAGCGTATCAAGGAATGTTGCTACTTTTGGGGTTTCTGCCAGGTACCTGTGACCTGGATTGGCCACTGTTGGAAGCAGGACACTGGGCTAGATGGACCATTGGTCTGACCCAGTATGGCTATTCTTATGTTCTTATATTAGGCAAACACCCTGGAGAAAAGCCTTTATGATCAGTGGTGACAGAGAATGTCACAAAATGTTTGAGGTCAGACAAACCACAGCATTGTATCTTCATCCTTTGTGGTTTCCAATTAAGACTGTTCTCCTGAAATATTAACCTAATGGAATTCAGGCTCTGTAGGAGAACCCAAAGTGCTATTACACATAATCCTTAAATAGAATAGCCTTTATTCAGCGCTAACTGGTTAACTTTTTAGCAGTTAAAGATAGGACAGCTATTAAGGTGGTCCTATTTCACTACTAAACTTATCCAGTTAGGCACTGAATATCACGCCTAATCAGATAAATCACTCGATATAGCCAGTTATGCTCTAGGTGATAACAGGCAATAATCAGCAGAGATAACCGGTTATTTTCTGCTGAATATTCGTGGTTGTGCGCTGATATGTTATTTAACCGGTCAGCAGCTATGTCTGGCCAGCAGGGCCGGTGCTATATATGATGGGGCCCAAGGCAGGTGCTAGGGAGGGGGCTCCAAAGCTTGCTTTCAGGCCATCTCTCTTTCAACTTCAGGCAGGTTTGGGATCCCCTTTAAGATGGGGGTCCAGGGCAATTGCCCTGTTTGCCCACCCCTAACACTGGCTCTGCTGGCTGGTTAAATAGCTTTGAATATTGGGGAGTATATAGCCTATCTAGCAGGGCCACTGAGAGGGGGCAGAGCGCCGGGGTCTCTCTCTTCTGCTGCTGATGGGACCTGGGTGATCGCGTCCCTACAGGAGCAGAAGAGAGAAAACTCCGGTGCCGGGCCCCCCCTTGCATTGCTTGCCAAGCGGCAGCTGGGCCCTCAGGCCGAGCATGCTTGGTTTTAAAAACTGAGCATGCACGATGTGAGAGAAAAGTAGCCGCAGGGGCAGGCAAAGCGGCAGAGGAAAGAGCAGCACTAGAGGAAGACCTCTTCTGTTGGCAGGGCCTCGGGATCCCCACCAGCCAAGGTACTTGCAGTTCCGGCAGCGATCCGGTGTGTGTGTGTGGGGGGGGGGGGGGGGGGGGGTGGCGGCCCTGCCCCGGGCCCAGCTCAGTCTCTTGGTGGCCCTGCTATCTAGCCTGCCCATCCATTACTATCTGCTATTCTTGCTTCTCCTTTACAGATCCTATATGCTTGTCCAATGCTTTCTTGAATTCAGATACAGTCTTCGTTTCCACCACCTCCTCCGAGAGGCTGTGCCTTGCATCCACCACCCTTTCCGTAAAGAAGTATTTCCTTAGCTTACTCCTGAGTCTGGCCCATTTCATCTTCAGGGTATTGAGGAGAGGTACAAGTAGCTCCAGCTCTGGGTTTCTTAAAATTCAGTTCCAAAGTGCATTCTGGAAACTTTACCTTGATATTGTGACAGGAAAAGTCACAGACACAGTGTGCTGTACAGAGAGGTCTGAGCAAATTAAGTTTGGTCAGGTGACAAGTCTATGAGTTGCAGATTCTCCCTGGCGTTGAAGTGACTTTCTATTTGACTATGCTCACTGTAAACCTTAATCCATAAAAGAAATGACACCTAAAACCGTGCACTAACTCAAGGTATATCCTCTGCTTGTTCTTCACAGGGAAAACGCTAGATCACTGGCGCCTGTAAAATGTGTTTGTTTCTCTATAAAACCTGTGAAACAAGGGATTTGATTTTTAGATTTATCCAGCTGGATGTAGAGGAGTGTGGTAGCCGTGTTAGTCCACTCTTTTTTTTTTTTAACATTTATATCCCACATTATCCCAAGAAAACTCAGGTTCAATGTGGCTTACATTTGAAAATACAGTGAGACAGAATAATAGAATTCAGTAACATTATGGCAACAAGTCAATGGATATATCAGAAACATTTAACAAATCTGAGATTACTATGGGCTCATTTTCAAAGCCTTTAGACTTACAAAGTTCCATAGGCTCCTAGGTAACTTTGTAAGTCTAAGTGATTTGAAAATATGCCTCTACATATACCCAACTGGGCAAGGTTATCAATAGAAATCAAACAAAATAAAACATGGAAAAGAAAATAAGATGATACCTTTTTTATTGGACATAACTTAATACATTTCTTGATTAGCTTTCGAAGGTTGCCCTTCTTCCTCAGATCGGAAATAAGCATCCTCCCACCCTGTCAGACTGTCATAGTAATGCTTGAATGTTTTCACTTATATACACTGTCAGCTAGCACATTTGCTTATTTCCGATCTGACGAAGAAGGGCAACCTTCGAAAGCTAATCAAGAAATGTATTAAGTTATGTCCAATAAAAAAGGTATCATCTTATTTTCTTTTCCAGCTGGATGGTAATCCTATTAAAGACCAAGATAAATCCTAGCATTAAGGATACTGGACACTGCCTGGACAGGGCAGTGTGAAGGGGTTTAACAGGAGACCTCCATGTAGAGAGTTTAATGGTACTGTATGGTCTCCCAGCAGGATCACAGAGAGGCTCAGCTTTTCCCTAGCTCAGGTCATCCTCCAGGTTGCACACACTGATCTCATGCTGTGAAAATGTTCCATTCATTAGGACTTCCTCTCCACCCTCCTGTAGGCCACAGGTTGTATCAAGGGGGCGGGGCCTCATTTTGCCACACAATCAGCAGCCCTTTGTTCAATTTTTTACAAGAATTTTAAAAGAGAGTTTTTTACTGCGGTACCTGCACAGTGATCTGTCAGGCTCCACCCATGCCACACTGCTGGATATGAAATCACTTGCTTTTTACCAGAATCACAGGCATACCTTGATGTGCCAGCAGTGATGGTGAAACCCGACATGCCAGTGCACCCTCAGGTGCCAATCAGAAAGCAGGAAAAAATGTATTTCTTTTAAAATGCTGTGTTTAACAAGTAGTGCAAAGAATTGTTTTTCCAACTTCATGCCAACAGTGTGTCAGATCTATGACGCCATGTCTGGCTCTTGCCAATGCTTCCTGATGCCAGGTTTTGCTATCATGTTCCTTGAAATCTTCCAGCTCAGAGCAGGTATCCTATAGCATCCAACCAGCCAGACCAAGGAAATTTTGCCCCAGACTTTTTTTTTTAACCTTTGGGGTATCGTTGTTGTTTGCTATTAAGATTGTTACTTTTTATATGTATATGATCACATTGAAGTTTAGAAGAGTAGGTGTGTGTCTAAAGTACATAGGTGACTATTCATTTTGAATCAGGTTTCAATACCAACTCTAGCTACTGGTCTGCAGCACTTATAGGGATATGTTATTAATGGCTGGGGCAGGGGCATAGCCAGACCTCAATGGGAGGGGGGCCAGAGCCCAAGGTGAAGGGGGGCACATTTTGGCTGGCCTCCCCGTCGTCGCCCTCCTGCCACCGCTTCCGCCCCCCCACTGCTGCTCCCCCCCCTACCGCCACTGCAAAAGTACCTTGGTTGGTGGGGGGTCCTCAACCCCCGCCAGCTAAAATATTTGACCCGTGCTGGTCTCGCATTGCCTGGCGCCCTGTTCTGTTTCCAGTGGCTGTGCACGCTCACTTGTCCCCTCAGTTGAATAGAGAACTTAGGAGAAGACAGGCCAGTATGCAAGTCTGATTTATTCTGCTGCCTATGGAGAATTCTTGTAGATAAGCAACTAAAGCCAAGAAGCAGGAGTGCAATGGGGATAATTTGATACCTCGTGGTCTCATCCCAGGCGTTTATAGCTGGTGGTGTGTGCACATCTGTGATGGACATTTTCCAGTCACACCTGCAACTTCTGAAGGCATTAATTGTGTCTGCCATGGTGAACAATCCATCAGCCAATGAGGTAGACACTGGAAACTGTAGAAAATAAATTTTAGGAGACACCAAGCCCGGGAGTGGGGGGAAGAGGAAAGAAACAAAATGGAAAGCACATTTTCTCTCAATGGCTAAGAACTGTGAGAAAAATACAACAAAAAGCCTACATCTGTGCTACAGTTTGGATGAAAAGACTAAGGTGGCAGCTGCCTGGGAGCCCCCACGCGCACTCAGAAAATCTTGCTAGATGTCATTGAGCTCTGACAGAACTAGTTTGGTTAGTGCCATCACGTGACATCACTCACTCGAGTGGCCAATTCATCTTGCTTGTTGACAGAAAATGCAATAATCTCTACAACCATCAAAATTAGCAAGGCTGTTTTCCAAGAAATCTAGCCTCCCCACACTCATCAGCCTTAACACACATTTTAACTTACGTTTTAGCATGCATTTTTACATGAGTCCAAACATGCTTTAAGATTGCATGCAAATCCCATTTTAAGTACCTATTACTCACCGATACAGGGAGGTATGCTAAAGTTCAGAGTGCTCAAAGTTCAATTTTTAACACCTGTAGGCTTCACCCTTGGGAAGAGACAGGGAGAGCCCACCAAGCCTGAACTTTTTAAAATCCAAATTCTAAAACATGCCAGTCAGTAATACCTGAATGGTATTGTTTGAAAAGCAGCTCAGTTCTAATTGGTTTATATCTTGCGTTTTTAGTAGAGTAGAGACATTTTCAGCCGCTGGTCCATCACTTCCAGCTGTGCAGATGAAATCAGGACATAGTCTCATCGACCTGGTCAACAGTTCTGCAAGATTTTTAGCCAGTTTTATACTTCAGAAATATATATGTACCCACCTCTGGGGTAGAACGCCTGACCATCTCGCTGCTTTGATTTACCTGGCTTTATTACCAGATCCTCCCATCTCCACAGTTCCAAATGGTTCTCATTTTCAATGCTTAAGACCCTATTTACATAGGGGGCCTTTTACTAAAGGGTTGGCGTACGGCAATAGGCTTCCACCTCCACAAAATGGCCGCACAACAAGTGCGAACTAACTGCACAGCCATTTCTTTTTTGGGCTTTTTTAGCCACTGCTGTAAAAGGGACCTCAGCGAGCGGCAAAAACACGTCCTGCAGCTTGGAGAAAGGGCCTCTAGATATTTTTCTCATAAACATATTAATTAATTAAGATTTAGAAACCACCTTTATGGACAGATTTATTCAAGGTGACATACGACGGGTGTAGTTTGACATAAACAACATTATATGCAAAAAAAAAAAAACCCCACCAGCACAGTAGAACATTCACTTAACAGAAATATAATACAATGTCAGTAGAAAACAATGGAAACACTTTAATAGGCAGCACAGCAGAACATTCATATAACATAGATATGGTACTCACAATGTCAGCACAATACGAAAAAATATCTTAATAGGCAACAGAAGGGACAAGTGCAGTTAAGATATATTAGACAGATAAGATGTGTATTACAAATGCATTGGGATAAAGAAAAGAGGAGGCTAGAACATAACATAAGAACATAAGAATAGCCGTACTGGGTCAGACCAATGGTCCATCTAGGCCAGTATCCTGTTTCCAAACAATGGCCAAGCCAGGTCACAAGTACCTGGCAGAAACCCAATTAGCAGCAACATTCCATGCTGCCAATCCCGGGGCAAGCAGTGGCTTCCCCATGTCTGTCTCAATAGCAGACTATGGACTTTTCCTCCAGGAACTTGTCCAAACCTTTTTTAAACCCAGATACGCTAACCGCTGTTTCCACATCCTCCGGCAAAGAGTTCCAGAGCTTAATTATTCGTTGAGTGAAAAAATATTTCCTCCTATTTGTTTTAAAAGTATTTCCATGTAACTTCCTCGAGTGTCCCTTAGTCTTTGTACTTTTGGAATGAGTAAAAAATTGATTTACTTCTACTCATTCTACACCACTCAGGATTTTGTAGACCTCAATCTTATCTCCCCTCATCCGTCTCTATTCTAAGCTGAAGAGCCATAGCTTTACCTCATACGAGAAGAGTTCCATCTCCTTTATCATTTTGATCACTTGTTTGAACCTTTTCTAAAGTCGCTATATCGTTTTTGAGATACGGTGACCAGAACTGAACGTAATACTCAAGGTGTGGTCGCACCATGGACGATACAGAGGCATTATAGTATTTTCGGTCTTATTCACTATCCCGTTCCTAGATAGAGGGTAAAATATATGTACAGTTGAATAAGGTATTTGGATCTGGTCTCAGTTTGAGCATGTGCTTTCTGAAGCTCAGGTAGTCATGAGATAGGTTTAACCTCTCTGGGAGTGAGTTTCAGAGTGTGGGAGCTATTCCTGAGAAAGACTGATGGCAGGAGCCACATCATGTGATTTCCTTTGGTGAGGGCACAGTTAGGGATGCTCCTTGGGAGGACCTTGGAGGTGTCAAAAATGTGAAGCGAGTTAACTTATTGTTTAAGTCCTGGACCATTTCCTCTAAGGACCCTGAAGATCAGAGATAGAATTTTAAATTTGGTCCTGTAGGGTATTGGTAGAGTATGATGAGGTCACACTGCTTCCAATCCTCTATTATTTATTTATTTATTTATACAGGCTTGACAGATTGCAAATCACATTAAAAAATGCAGTGAAGAGGTTTATAGTTCTACCAATGAGTGTCTATAGAGAAATGAAAGGAGCAGAGTTAGATGAGTGAAGGAACCCCCCCCCCCCCCCTTAAGTCAATGTTTCAAGTTTGAAGGTTTCACAGAAAAAAACAGCTTTTGACTTGCTTTTTAAATCTTGGGTAGGAGGATTCCATTCTTATTGCCAGTGGCAGAGTGTTCCATAATTTTTGTCCAGCATAACTACATGTTGTTTCACGGGTAATGTCTAGCCAAAGGCAAGAGAGATGCGGAATTGCAAAGTAGCATTTTGGGATGATCGCAGTACACATGAGGGAGTGTATGGAACCAGGAGGTTGGAGATGTAGAGTAGAGCAGAAGGAAGGCCTTTATGCACCAAAGTCAAGAAGTTGAACTGAATATGAGCAGATACAGGAAGCTAATGTTCAGAAATTAACAGTGGGGAAACATGGTCAAAACGCCCTGCATTATAGAGCAACTTGACAGCCACTGAGTGAACTAACTGTAGGCACTTAAGAGATTACAACGGTAAACAAGAAAAGAATGCAAGTGTGTAATGACTAGGGAAAGGATCAACATTTGAATGCAAGTCAGGGGTAAATATAGTTTAATTGAATGAATCTGCTGTAATGCAAAGAAGCAAGATTAGTCGTGGTCGGTAAACAGGCATCTATCAGACTTGTGTTTATTATGACATCTGATTCTTTTTTCCTATTCAAGGCGGAATATTGTAACGGAATTCAAACATGTGTGGGATAAACATAAAGGAATCCTGTTCAGAAGGAATGGATCCTCAGGAGCTTAACCGAGATTGGATAGCAGAGCCGGTAGTGGGAGGCGGGGCTGGAGGTTGGGAGGTGGGGATAGTGCGGGGCAGACTTATACGGTCTGTGCCAGAGCCGGTGGTGGGAGGCGGGGATAGTGCTGGGCAGACTTATACGGTCAGTGCCAGAGCCGGTGGTGGGAGGCAGGGATAGTGCTGGGCAGACTTATACGGTCTGTGCCAGAGCCGGTGGTTGGGAGGCGGGGCTGGTGGTTGGGAGGCGGGGATAGTGCTGGGCAGACTTATACGGTCTGTGCCCTGAAGAGCATAGGTACAAATCAAAGTAGGGTATACACAAAAAGTAGCACACATGAGTTGTCTTGTTGGGCAGACTGGATGGACCGTGCAGGTCTTTTTCTGCCGTCATGTACTATGTTACTATGTTACTATGTAAGGCACATTTTCAGATGCATTTGATTTTTCTGAAGTTGAACATAGCTGCTGTAAATGAATGGATGAAAACAAACAAATTAAATATGTCAAACTTTGCTTTAATGGGATAGGAGGCAAGGTTCTGGTGTGGATTGGGAATTGGTAAGTGGACAGAAAACAGAGGGTAGGGTTAAATGGTCATTTCTCTCAATGGAGGAGGGCGAACGGTGGAGTGCCACAGGGATGTGTATTGGGACCAGTACTATTTAACATATTTTATAAATGATATGGAAATCGGAACGATGAGTGAGGTGATTAAATTTGCAGATGATACAAAACTATTCAAGGTTGTTAAAACACATGGAGACTGTGAAATATTGCAGGAAGACCTTAGGAAATTGGAACACTGGCCATCCAAATGGCAGATGAATTTTAATGTGGACAAATGCAAGGTGATGCACATTGGATGGAATAATCTGAATCATAGTTACCTGATGCTAGGGCCCACCTGGGGCGTCAGCACTCAAGAAAAAGAACTAGGTATCGTCGTAGATAATGTGCTGAAATCTTTTGCTCAGTGTGTGTGGCAGCTGCCAAAAAAGCAAACAGGATTCTAGGAATTATTAGGAAAGGGATGGTGAATAAGACCGAAAATACTATAATGCCTTTGTATCGCTCCATGGTGCAACCGCACCTTGAGTATTGCGTTCAGTTCTGGTCGCCGTATCTCAAAAAAGATATAGCAGAATTAGAAACAGTTCAAAGAAGAGCGACCAAAATGATAAAGGGGATGGAACTCCTCTCGTATGAGGAAAGGCAAAAGAGGTTAGGGCTCTTTAGTTTGGAAAAGAGACAAATGAGGGGAGATATGATTGAGGTCTACAAAATCCTGAGCTGTGTAGATGAGTAGAAGTAAATCGATTTTTTTACTCATTCCAAAAGTACAAAGACTAGGGGACACTCCAGGAAGTTACATGGAAATACTTTTAAAACAAATAGGAGTAAATATTTTTTCACTCAACGATTAGTTAAGCTCTGGAACTCTTTCCTGGAGGATGTGGTAACAGCAGTTAGTGCATCTGGGTTTAAAAAAGGTTTGGACAAATTCTTGGAGGAAAAGTCCATAGTCTGCTATTGAGACAGACATGGGAAGCCACTGCTTGCCCCGGGATTGGCAGCATGGAATGTTGCTGCTAATTGGGTTTCTGCTAGGTACTTGTGACCTGGCTTGGCCACTGTTTTGAAAACAGGATACTAAGCTAGATGGACCATTGGTCTGACAAAGTATGGCTACTCTTATGTTCTTATTTATTTATTTATTTATTAACATTTATTGATCGCCTTTTTGAAGGCATTCACTCAAGGCAGTATACAGCAAGAATAAATCAAGCATAAGCAATAGACAATTACAGCAGTAAAAACATTCAAATAACAATACAAGTATTGCATAGTGTACTACTTATAATGTCAACACAATACACAATAAAACATTTTAATAGACAGCATAGGGTGTAAGCAAAGATGGAACATGTAGATAGAGAAAATAGAGTAACAGGAGTAAGAAAATAAGGGGCCCTTATACAAAGGTGCATAGGGGCCTATGCACATCCAGCGATCGCCAAATCGGCATTACTGCCCAGCTACCACATGCCCCAGGCGGTAATTCTGAATTTGGCATGTGCCGAAAACATGTGACAGAAAATTTTTTCTATTTTCTACCGTGTGGTGCTTACCTGGCAGTAAACAGCAGCGGCGTGTGTTGCATGCCTACTGCCTGGGTAGCGTGTGAGATCTTACCGCTAACTCAGTGGGTGGCGGTAAGGTCTCAGGCCAAAAATGGATGCACGCTGGTTTTTATTTTGCCACATGTCAGTTTTCTGGCCCCTTAAAGGCCCTTTTTCTAGGATGTGGCAAAATCTGGTCTGGCGCATGCCCAAAAGACGCGCTTGCACTTCCACAGGCCACTTTTTGCCGTAGCTTAGTAAAAGGGCCCCTCAGGGACTAATTTAAAGAAAGTTGCAAATGAGGTCAGAAAGGTGCTTGAACATTATCTTGGCTAGCGTAGGAGTGGGTAACCTTGTCTTGCTATAATATGTGCTACGTCATTTAGTTCTTCCGTTAAAGGCCTGGTTGAAGAGCCAAGTTTTCACTTGCTTCCTGAAGTAGAGATAGTCTTGTGTTAAGTGACAGACTAAGCTGTTTTTCTCTTTCCCTCAGAAGTAAAAAAAAACTCTGTCCTGCAAGAAGTAGATTAATTAGGAGTGATTCTAGATTCAGCACTTTCTTTTCATCTGTACCATGAAACAGTAGTGAGAACTATTTTTCATAAGTTGAAAGTAATCAGAAGAAATTTTTCGGATTGTGATTCAATCATCGATTACCCCTTTGTTTGATTATTACAACTCCTTATTTTTGGGCTTGCCAAGTCAACTATTAAGATCTTTGCAGATTGCACAAAATGCTGCAATGCACCCGACGAAACTACAGTGTAGTAAATTTAAAACAAATCGGAGAAAAGTTTTCCTCACCCAACGCGTAATTAAACTCTGGAATTCGTTGCCAGAGAATGTGGTGAAGGCGGTTAGCTTACCAGAGTTTAAAAAGGGGTTAGATGGTTTCCTAAAGGACAAGTCCATAAACCACTACTAAATGGACTTGGGAAAAATCCACAATTCCAGGAATAACATGTATAGAATGTTTGTACGTTTGGGAAGCTCACCAGGTGCCCTTGGCCTGGATTGGCCGCTGTCGTCGACAGGATGCTGGGCTCGATGGACCTGTGGTCTTTTCCCAGTGTGGCATTACTTATGTACTTATGGTAGCACATATATCAAGGTTTGAACACTTTACACATGCTTTGTTGGGTTGAATTGGTTACCAGTCAAATGGTGTATTCAATTTAAAGTCTTAACCCTGATTGTTAAAGCCCTAAACAATGATGGTTCTTTGCAAATAACTACTAATCTACACATTTATTGCCCACCAAGACCTCAATGCTTAGCAGATAAACTGTTATTAGTGCTGGCCAGACTTATACGGTCTATGCCAGAGCCGGTGGTGGGAGGCGGGACTAGTGGTTGGGAGGCGGGGATAGTGCTGGGCAGACTTATACGGTCTGTGCCAGAGCCAGTGGTGGGAGGCGGGACTAGTGGTTGGGAGGCGGGGATGGTGCTGGGCAGACTTATACGGTGGTTGGGAGGCGGGGATGGTGGTTGGGAGGCGGGGATGGTGCTGGGCAGACTTATACGGTCTGTGCCAGAGCCGGTGGTTGGGAGGCGGGGCTGGTGGTTGGGAGGCGGGGATGGTGCTGGGCAGACTTATACGGTCTGTGTCAGAGCCGGTGGTGGGAGGCGGGACTAGTGGTTGGGAGGCGGAGATAGTGCTGGGCAGACTTGTACGGTCTGTGCCCTGAAAATGACAGTTACAAATCAAGGTAAGATGTACACAAAAACTAGCACATATGAGTTTGTCTTGTTGGGCAGACTGGATGGACCGTGCAGGTCTTTTTCTGCCGTCATCTACTATGTTATGTTACTATGTTCCTTTTTTCCAACATAGTCAGTTAAAAGAATATCAGTCGGTAATGTTTTATTTGGAAGGAGCAAAAACTATGGAATACTTTTCCTTGTGAATTGTGTGGTATTAACAGTTATTTGCAAATTAGAAAACTCCTTAAGGGTGTTTTATGTACTGGTAGTAATTTAGGGATTCTTTTACAAAGCTGCAGTAAATACTAATGCTTGCTTACCGCAGGATAAAATGCACTACTGCAAGGTGTTTTACAGGCATCCCATGGTAGTTTTTGCATTTATTTATTTATTAGGATTTATTTAACGCCTTTTTGAAGGAGTTCACTCAAGGCGGTGTACAGTAAAAATAGATCAAACATGAGCAATAGGCAATTACAGCAGTAAAAATATTC
Source organism: Microcaecilia unicolor (assembly GCF_901765095.1). Lineage (NCBI taxonomy): Eukaryota > Metazoa > Chordata > Amphibia > Gymnophiona > Siphonopidae > Microcaecilia > Microcaecilia unicolor. The sequence continues at coordinate 70,085,895 of NC_044043.1, read as the reverse complement.
GAAAACAATACAAAACATGGCATGGTATACTAGCAATGTTAACACAATACGTAATAGAACATTATAATTGGTAGTGAAGGGTAAGGCAAAGTTGTAACATATAGATGGGTAAGAAAGTAGGAAGAATTAGAAAGTAAGGTGACTGATTTGAAGAAAGTTGCACATGGAGGAGTGGATAAACATGTCCTGCTGCAGTATGTGCAGCCCGAGTCACTCCTTGTGTGTGTGAGTGAGACTAACAAGTTAGCTACTTCTTCCATTAAAGGCTTGGTTGAAGAGCCAAGCTTTCACCTGCTTCCTGAAGTTGAGATAGTCTTGTGTTAAGCGCAGACTTTCAGGCAATGCATTCCAGAGTGTGGGGGCTACTCCAGAGAAGGCTCGTTTGCAAGTATCACATCGTGTAATATCTTTTGGAGAGGGTGTCCTTGGCGGTGTGTGGAGGATCATCCTATTCTTTAGATACACAGGGCCATTTCCTTTAATGGCCTTGAAGATCAGACATAGAGTTTTAAATTTAGCCCTGTATTGTACTGGTAACCAATGAAGTTTTTGCAAAAATGGTGTGATGTGGTCACGTCGCTTGCAACCTTCTATGAGTCTTGCTGCTGCATTCTGTATCAACTGGAGCTGGTGCAGGCCCTTTGTAGTCAGACCATTGTATAGTGCATTGCAGTAATCCAATCTTGATGTTACCATGGCATGTACAACTGGGATAAGATTTACCTTCTCGATGTAAGGAGAGAGGCAACATAGCTGTCGCAAATAGTAGAAGCAGCTCTTGAAGGTTGCTTTGATTTGGGGAATCAGATTAAGTGTTAAATCTAGCTGTATTCCAAGGTTCCTGACTTGTGATTTGAGGGGGATGCATACTTCCCAAAACTGATTTTGATGTCAGTTATGTATCCACTTGTGTTAGGGACCCAGAGAAGCTCAGTTTTACTTGGGTTCAGGCAAAGTTTGTTGAGTTTAGCCCATTCTTGAATTGATGTTAGACAGGTAATCAGTTTATTCAAGGCTGTAGGTAAGTCAGGTTCAATGGGTAGCTGCACATCATCCGCATAGATGTAGAACTGAGTGTCCACTGACCGAATCAGCTCAGCTAGTGGCTTGAGGTAGATATTGAACAGAATAGGTGACAGTACTACTACTTACCATTTCTAGAGCACTACTAGGGTTACGCAGCGCTGTACAGTTTAACAAAGAAGGACAGTTGTTGCTCAATGGAGCTTACAATCTAAAGGACGGTCCTTGTGGTACCCCGCAGGTCAGTGTCCATGGAGGTGATGAATTGTTGCCAAACATTATGGATTGTTGGCTGTCTGATAGATAGGATCTGAACCAGGCAAGTACTGTTCCATTGATACCTGTTTCTGTCACTCGTGATAGCAAGATATCATGATCCACAGTGTCAAAAGCTGCTGAGAAATCTGGCAGTAGTAACATCGAGGCTTTTATTTTCTAGTGCTGGGGCAGGTCAGTGGCAGACAGAAGGGGCCCCTTTTATCAAGCTGTGACAAAAGGGGGCTTACTCTGGCATCGGCACTTGTTTCTGACACGTACCGAGGCCCCCTTTTACAGCAGCGGGGTAAAAAGTAGGTCTTTCTTTATTTGAGGAAATGGCCGTGCGGCAAGTGAAGCACTTGTTCGGCCATTTCGGGGGGAGCTCTTACCGCCACCCACTGAGGTGGCGGTAAGGGCTCCCGTGCTAACCTGGCGGTAAATGGGACACACATGGCACTCCCTGATTACCGCTGGGTACACACTGGCGCTATAAAAATAAATATATTTTTGTAGCACCGGATATGACGGGAACTACTGCCGGGCTGCCTCCTTTTTAATGAGTGGTAAGCCCGTGTTGGGCTTACTGCCGCTTTGTAAAAGGGGTACTAGGTGTATTCTGCACTAATTGGTTAGCACTGCTACATTGCTACATGTTAATATTCCGCCAGTGTCATTATGCTCATATTAGCCCTCTCCTCAAGTCACTTCACTGGCTTCCTATCCATTTCCGCATACAGTTCAAACTCCTCTTATTGATCTATAAGTGCATTCACTCTGCAGCTCCTCAGTAGCTCTCCACTCTCATCTCTTCCTACATTCCTCCCCGGGAACTCCGCTCACTGGGTAAATCTCTCTTATCCACACCCTTCTCCTCCACTGCTAACTCCAGACTCCGTTCCTTTTATCTTGCTGCACCATATGCCTGGAATAGACTTCCTGAGCCAGTATGTCAAGCTCCATCTCTGGCCGTCTTCAAATCTAAGCTAAAAGCCCACCTTTTTGATGCTGCTTTTAACTCCTAACCCTTATTCACTTGTTCAGAACCCTTATTTTATCATCCTCACTTTAATATTCCCTTATCTCTTGTTTGTCCTGTTTGTCTGTCCTGATTAGATTGTAAGCTCCATCGAGCAGGGACTGTGTCTTCATGTTCAAGTGTACAGCACTGCGTTCGTCTAGTAGCACTTTAGAAATGATAAGTAGTAGTAGTAGTAATGTTAACTGATTAATGCATGGTTAGCACGTGAGCCCTTATCGGCAACAAAATAGGTGTTGATTAGTGCTCACGCTGTAATGGCCATATACTAATGGAAAAATTACTGCATGGCCATTGTTGTGGTAATAGAAAAATCAGGCATTTCCTGGCACCGCTAAAAGTGGCCTTAGCTCGCAGGAAAGACCTGCACTGGGGCTAACACAGGCCAGTGGCGATCCTTGGTCGGCTGCCACTCGGGGCGGATTGCTGCTGCGCACCCCCCCCCCCCCCCCCACACCGGGTGCAGTGGCATCCATCCTCTCCCCGGGTGCAGCACGACAACCCCCGGTGCATCAACACCCCCCCTCCCCAGGTGCATTCTTACCTGCTGGGAGCAGCCACGCGGCTGTCGGTTCCGCTGGTTCCCTGCTCCCTTTGCCCCGGAACAGGAAGTAACCTGTTCCAGGGCAGAGGGAGCAGGGAACCAGCGGAGCCGACAGCCGCGCGGCTGCTTTCTACACCCCTCCAGCGGCGTGCAGCCGGGGCAGACCGCCCCCACCACCCCGCCCTCGGTACGCCACTGGCACAGGCCACTTTTTTGTGTGTGCTTAGTAAAAGGACCCCTTAGTTTTGTCTTTTTATGGTATTCTTTGTTAATTTTACTCTTATGAATGCTCAGTTGTTAACCACCTAATATTTGGGATAGTGCAGTCTAGAATTTTTTTTAATGCAGAAAAAATTACGTGGAAGTAAAAACCATTCTGGTTCCTCAGAATCTCTCTCTCTCTCTCTATATATATATATATATTTAGAATTTTTTTTTCTTTCTTTTTTTTTTACTAGTCTGACTCTTGATTCACGTTAAGATTTTTTTGATTTATTAGACCCTTGAGGAGAGGGCACAGTTAGACTGCCCCAGGCCCCAGTCTTCAAAGAGATGTTATTTTTAGACTTGCTGGCACTGGGGCCAGTGTCATTTAATACCTCTAGAGTGGGAGAGATGGGTGGTTGGTGCCACAAATATCTCAAGAAGAATCTGAAAAAATAAACACAGAGACCTTTGCTCATGTGTCACAGACTCTGAAATCTCAATAACTTCTTTACTGAGGTGCTGAAAGTTTAAATTATAAAAGGATTTGTAGTACTTATCTGGGATGTTTATCATTCTTTATTTTACAGTTTCTTTCTTATGTTTTTTTTCTCCATCAATCTCTCTTCGTCTTGTCCTTTCCCTCCTTTTTCTCTCATTTGTCTTTTCTCCCGTCAGCTCCTATCATTTTCATTTCTTCCTTCCTCTGACTGGCTATGAAAATCATCAGCAGTAAAAGAGATGTGCATGTGTTTCAGTTTCCACCAAAACCCACTTCTCCTCTTCCTCCACTCTCTATCTCAGTTGATAACACCCTCATCCTCCCCGTCTCATCTGCCCGCAACCTCGGAGTCATCTTTGACTCCTCCCTCTCCTTCTCTGCGCATATCCAGCAGATAGCCAAGACCTGTCGCTTCTTCCTCTTCAACATCAGCAAAATTCGCCCTTTCCTCTCTGAGCACACCACCCGTACTCTCGTCCACGCTCTCATTACCTCTCGCCTGGACTACTGCAACTTACTCCTCACCGGCCTCCCACTTAGCCACCTATCCCCCCTTCAGTCTGTTCAGAACTCTGCTGCACGTCTTATATTCCGCCAGAACCGATATACTCATATCACCCCTCTCCTCAGGTCACTTCACTGGCTTCCGATCAGATACTGCATTCAATTCAAGCTTCTCCTTCTTACCTACAAATGCACTCAGTCTGCTGCCCCTCACTATCTTTCTACCCTCATCTCCCCTTACGTTTCCGCCCGTAACCTCCGTTCACAGGATAAATCCCTCCTCTCGGTACCCTTCTCCACTACCGCCAACTCCAGGCTCCGCTCATTCTGCCTCGCCTCACCCTTTGCTTGGAACAACCTTCCCGAACCCTTACGCCAAGCCCCCTCCCTGCCCATCTTCAAGTCTTTGCTTGAAGCCCACCTCTTCAATGCTGCGTTCGGCACCTAACCCTTACCGTTCAGTGAATCCAGACTGCCCCAATTTGACTGCCCCTATCGGACCGACCGTTCACTTGTCTATTAGATTGTAAGCTCTTTGAGCAGGGACTGTCTCTCTTTGTTAAATTGTACAGCGCTGCGTAACCCTAGTAGCGCTCTAGAAATGTTAAGTAGTAATAAAGTAGTAGTAGTAGTTTCTTATACAAACCAGGCACAGTCTTTGCTCTCAGCATTTCCTAAGTTTAAGAACATAAGAAGATAAGCGTTGCCATACTGGGACAGACCGAAGGTCCATCGAGTCCAGCATCCTGTTTCCAACAGTGGGCAATAAAAGTTACAAGTACCTGGCAAGATCCAGGACACAGTAAAACAGAACTTATGTTGCTTATCCTAGAAATAAGCAGTGGATTTTCCCAAGTCCATCTTAATAATGGCATATGGACTTCTGTCTTTTAGAACATTATCCAAACCTTTTTTAAACCCTGCTAAGCTACCTGCTTTTACCACATTCGCTGGCAACGAATTCCAGAGCTTAATTACACATTGAGTGAAGACATTTTTTCTGGTTTGTTTTAAATTTACTACTTAGCGTGCCCCCTAGTATTTTTGTTCAAAGTGTATTGGCACAGTTGTGTGTGAGGGTCTTATTACTGCAATAGGAAGGGGGTGCTGTAGGGCATGAGTAAGGTGCATTGGCACAGCTGCATGTTTTAGTCTAAATATTAGAATGGGGGGAAGGGGGAGGTCATGTGTTGCTAGCTTGAAGAATGGATGTGCTTTAGGTATCTCCTGAGGCCCCTGGCTCTAGATTTCTATTCCTTTGTGTTAAGTATTAATAACAGATCATGAGAACAATGTTGGGTAATATCAGAACTGGTGACCACTAAGATGGAAGGGAAAAAATGAGCTCGAATAATGGCTGAGTGTGTGGCGTTCCAAGATGGTGTCGGTGAAGGAACGGACACGATTGGCAGAGCCTCTTCCCTTGGTTTGGGGGGACTGTGACTCTTGCAGTCAGGGACAACTCAAACACTCATCATGGAAACCATCGTAGCCGAAATTCAAGCCAGAAATGAGACTACTCACAGTAAATTGGATCAAATCCATGGCAAACTGAGTGCAAAGAGTTGAAGGAGGTCATGGGCTGGGTTGAGCAGGCAGATCAATGAGTATTGTCCATGGAAGACAACTTGGGCCTACTAAAACAGGAGGCAGAACCAAGTAGGCAGTTCATCCAAAGGTTGTAGGAGAGAGTCTGCAATTTCGAGAACCGCTCAAGGTGTAGTAATAGGTTGTTTGGGTGCCAGAGGAAGTGGAGAAGGCTGCAATGGAAGACTTCGCCGTATAATTGCTGATAGCACTCTTTCCGGAGCCTACTTTACCTGCAAACATGATGGTGGAATGAGTGCACTGCATTCCTGTTAAACGAACAGGCCATGAGAAGAAGCCTGTTAACTTTGCTTAACTTTAGATATAAAAAGCTACTTCTGCAATGGGCTCGAATAGTGCCAGAGCTCATATATGTTTCAATAATTTTTATTAGAGAGATCATATCAACAGATCTAAACAGTGCTTAATTTCCTCTTTGTCTTGCAAAATAAACCACATATCTTTACTAGCAAGCACCTTGAAATTTCCATGTAACTGGTTATCTCCCCAATAACTTTTTTACATTTTCATCCCCTGCCCTCCCTCTACCTCCCTCATCCCCCTTCCCCCCTACCCGTTATTGTCACAGTCTCTTACTTCGCAGGCCCCATTTTCTAAATGTTCTTGAGCATTATTCACATGTTCATTATTTGCCCTTTAGCTCGATCGGTCAGCGTAAGCCAAAATGGAGTCCAACAGGCCCAGAATGTCCGAGCATGGGGGGGCCGTTGAGTTCTCAATCTTGTTCTCTCAGTGCGCAACAGATGAATCATCTGCCCTCTCCACTGAGCCACTGTAGGGCCCTCCTCCGACAGCCACGTCCTCAGAATTGTTCTCTTGGCCACCATCACTGTGCGCAGAGCAAATGCTTGGCGTCCCCTAATTGGGGGCCCCGAAAACCGCAGGTGTCCAAAGAGGAGTCTTGCGTCTAGAATCCAATTCGACAGGCCAGAGCTCATATATAAGAACTCAAAAATTATGCAGTTTCAATATTTTAGTCCAGAACTGGATAAGCAACAGATGCAGTTTGCAGAGGTAAAGTGTAGATTTTTTCCTGCATAAGGCTATAGGTTCATTGGAAGGGGGGAATTTGTTACCTTTACGACAGTTAAAGAGGCGAAGAAGTTTCTTTCTCTTCATTTCCCTGATGATCCACGCTTTGCCAAAGGACATTCAGAGATGGCTGAAAAATTCCCTGATGTCGTTCAGTGACTGCTTGGCGGACAGATAGCAAAGAGCAGAGATTTGGATGGGGCATGATTCATGGGCTCCATAAGGACTGTCCTTATGGTGTACAAAAATTAAATGTATTCAGTTTGAATTTTTGCAGGTTGGTAGGGTACTAAGAGCTGGGTGGTGGTGGAGTAGCCTTTATGGCCAAAGGCGCAATCAGGCTTATTTTCGAAAGAGAAGGGCGCCCATCTTTCGACACAAATCGCAAGATGGGCGTCCGTCTCACAGGCTCACCCAAATCGGCATAATCGAAACCCGATTTTGGGAGTCCTCACCTGCTTTCCATCGCGGGGACGACCAAAGTTCACGGGGCGTGTCGGAGGCGTAGCGAAGGCGGGACTGGGGCATGCCTAACACATGGGCATCCTCGACCCATAATGGAAATAAAAAGGGCGTTCCTGACGAACACTTGGATGACTTTACCTGGTCCTTTTTTTCTTATGACCAAGCCACAAAAATGTGCCCTAAATGACCAGATGACCACCAGAGGGAATCGGGGATGACCTTCCCTTACTCCCCCAGTGGTCACTAACCTCCTTCCACCCTCAAAAAAATTGTAAAAATATTTTTTCCAGCCTCAAATATCATACCCAGCTCCATGACTGCAGTATGCAGGTCCCTGGAGCAGTTTTAGTGAGTGTAGTGCACTTCAGGCAGGCGGACAGAGGCCCCCCCCCCCCCCCCCACCTGTTACACTTGTGGTGGTAAATGGGAGCCCTTCAAAACCCACCACAAACCCACTGTACCCACATGAAGGTGCCCCCCTTCACCCATAAGGGCTATGGTAGTGGTGTACAGTTGTGGGGAGTGGGTTTTTTTTTTTGGGGGGGGGGATGGGGGGCTCAGCACACAAGGTGAGGGAGCTATGCACCTGGGAGCAATTTGTGAAGTCCACTGCAGTGCCCCCTAGGGTGCCAGGTTGGTGTCCTGGCATGTCAGGGGGACCAGTGCACTACGAATGCTGGCTTCTCCCACAACCAAATGGCTTGGATTTGGTCGTTTCTGAGATGGGCGTCCTCGGTTTCCATTATCGCCGAAAATCAAGGACAACCATCTCTAAGGACGACCATCTCTAAGGTCGACCTAAATTTCACGATTTGGGTGTCCCCGACTGTATTATCGAAATGAAAGATGGACGCCCATCTTGTTTTGATAATACGGGTTTCCCTGCCCCTTCGCCGGGACGTCCTGCGAGGAAGTCCTCAGGAAAACTTGGGCGCCCCTTTCGATTATGCCCCTCCATGACAGCCACAGTTTCCAAGAAGCAACACTGAGGTTTTTTTTTTTTTTGTTAATCTGTACAGCGCTGCGTAACCCTAGTAGCACTCTAGAAATGTTAAGTAGTAGTAGTAGTAGTAGGTTTTTTTTCTCTATTTGAGGAATAGTATCTGCACAGAGGAGACCTGAAGAGTGCAGCTTGCCTAATTGCATCTGGGGCAGTGGCATAGCTATGGGTGGGCACAGTCCCACCCTGTCTGGCCTCCAAAACAGTTCAGCAGCAGCCGCCTCACTCCCTTCTCTCCCTCTCCTCCACCCCTGAATCTGGCATTTTCCTCAGCTCGGCAACATCCCCCATTCCTGTTCTACCTCAGCACCTTAGCAGCAGTGATATACGTCCACTGCCTGCACTAGACCCACAGGCTTCCCTTTGCCACGTCCCACCCTCACTGAAGTCACTTGCTGTTTCCTCTCTGTCAGGAAGTGGCAGAAGAAAGCCTGCAGGACAGGCATAGGAAGTGGATGTATATCATTGCTGCTACTGCTGTTGAAAGTACTGAGGTTTGGGGGGTTGTTTCAGAGAGGGTGGAGTTGCTGGGCTGGGGTGAGGCAAGTGCTAGATTTGGGTGCAAAGGAGGGATATAGATGTAGGACAAAGGGGGGGGGGGGGGATTTTGGAAGGCCTACCCATCCAAACACTGGGCCCACCCTAAATGACAGGTCTGGTTACATCCCAGAGGACAATCTTATCTAGGCCCTCAGTGGTTTCCCAATTAACCAACAGAGTCTGTGCTCCACAGTCTTCTCTTGGAAAATCATTTGATGTTTAAGTTTTTTTGTAAGGTCAGTACTTGACCAGTTTTGTGTTACTTGTTCTGGAGAAATTTGTGTACTGCACGCTTCAAGGTTTGAAGTTGCTTGGTGATATGCAAGAGTGGGGTGGGAAGTAGTCACCACATGTGACAGGATTCAGTTCTTGCGGGGACAGTGTAGGGATGGTGGTGAGTGGTGGGGCTGGCAAGAGAAGTGTATGAGCATCTGTGGGAAGAGGGGAGGCATGTTAAGATATCATATAAATGGCAGAGATGGGTAAGATAAAAATCCTGTCTTATAACAAATGGGGCCTGTAATCACCCGCTAAATGAACATAAGGTCATGAGGAATCTGCAAAGCACTAACTGTGATGTGATTCCTCCTCAGGAAACACATCTGGCAAAGGAGCAGGTGTATGCCCTACGTCAGCCATGGGTTGGCCAGGTTTTTGTTTCCCCTAGCTAACTGCAGGAGTAATGATCTTATTTTGTAAAGAGTTGTAAGTCACTATTAGGAAATATTGGAGGGATAGGAAAAGGAGGGCTTTGGAGGTTGTGGTGGGAAGGGTTAGATGGTGTATTACTATTGACATATCAAATTTGTGACTAAAATCTGTCAAAGGATGCCGGAATTTTCAGAGTATGCTTTGATCTTAGGAGGAGTATTAATATGATAATAGTTCCTAGGGTGGATAGATCTGGGTGACTAGGTGATGGTGGGTAGCCAGAAAGTCCCTTCTGGTGGGTCTTGCTGAGGATTTTGGGTTAGTGGACATTTGGAGGTTGAGGAATATGAGGATGAGAGATTACACTTGTTTTTCGCTTTCCTACAATTCATGCTCTAGGATTGATTTTTTTTTTAAATCTCAGGAAACTATCCTAGTATGGCCTTAGAAGAGAGTACTAACCCTACTACCCTTTTCAGTGGGCTATAGTGGATTTTGATATTTAAGGGTCACAAAAACAGCTAATCTTGCAGTGTTACATTGTCTGCACTATCCCCTATTACTTAAGAAGTTTGGGGAGGATTTGCACGATGGAAATACTTGCTGTTAAGTGGAGAAGTAGCCTAGTGGTTAGTGCAGTGGACTTTGATCCTGGGAAACTGGGTTTGATTCCCACTGCAGCTCTTTGTGATTCTGGGCAAGACACTTAACCCTCTATTGCCCCAGGTATAAATAAGTAACTGTATATACTATGTAAACCACATTGAATGTAGTTGAAAAAAACCACAGAAAGGCAGTATATCAAGTCCCATTCCATTTTGACCACAATGAATGTAACGGCTACCTGTGTTTGAAAATTTAGGGTCTTTTATTTTTGTTACATTTGTACCCCGTGCTTTCCCATTCATGGCAGGCTCAATGCAACTTACATGGGGCAATGGAGGGTTAAGTGACTTGCCCAGAGTCACAAGGAGCTGCCTGTGCCTGAAGTGGGAATCAAACTCAGTTCCTCAGGACCAAAGTCCACCACCCTAACCACTAGGCCACTCCTCCACTGTTGCTCCTATTTGAGATTCTACATGGAATGTTGCTATTCCACTAGCAACATTCCATGTAGAAGTCGGCCCTTGCAGATCACCAATGTGGCCGCGCAGGCTTCTACATGGAATGTTGCTAGTGGAATAGCAACATTCCATGTAGAATCTCCAATAGTATCTATTTTATTTTTGTTACATTTGTACCCTGCGCTTTCCCACTCATGGCAGGCTCAATGCGGCTTACATGGGGCAATGGAGGGTTTAGTGACTTGCCCAGAGTCACAAGGAGCTGCCTGTGCCTGAAGTGGGAATTGAACTCAGTTCCTCAGGACCAAAGTCCACCACCCTAACCACTAGGCCACTCCTCCATGCTTAGCATGCACTAATGGGCCTTAATGACAGTGGCAGAAGATAGCATGTGCCAACCAGGGCCGCCGAGAGACTGCGCCGGGCCGGGGGCAAGGCAGCCCCCGGGGCTCCGCCCCCCCCGAGGTAATTGTCATCACCGCCCCCCTCCGTCCACCACCAGGCTGGGCCCCCCTGAATTCAAATCATAGCGCCTCACCTCGACCTCACTCCGTGTGAAAGAAGCGCAGCAGCGACAGTCTGCAGATCGCCTCCCTTCGGGCCTTCCTTCCCTGTGTCCCGCCCTCGAACAAGTTACGTCAGACGAGGGTGGGACACAGGGAGGGAAGGCCCGAAGGGAGGCGATCTGCAGACTGTCGCTGCTGCGCTTCTTTCACACGGAGCGAGGTCGAGGTGAGGTGCTATGATTTGAATTCAGGGGGGCCAGGCCCGGTGGTGGACGGAGGGGGGCGGGTGGAGGGGACTGTGGCGCCGGGCCCCCCCTGGAGGCCCGGGTCCGGGGAATTTTGTCCCCCCTGCCCCCCCCTCTCGGCAGCCCTGGTGCTAATGCCATTTGCATAGTAACATAATAAATGATGGCAGATAAAGACCAATATGATCCATCTAGTCCTGCCCAGTAAGTTGGCTAGAGTTGTGCCTGCTGCTTCATGCAGGTTACATCCCTTCATGCCCTTGTTTAGTGTTGTACCTGCTAAGCATTAGTTAAAATGGCTCTCAGTCTTATCTTTCCTGCAAATATATGGTTGTCAGATATTTAAATGTTACTGTGTTCTGTTCCAGGTCTTTGGAAGTGATTTCAGGTTTGGAAAGCAACAGCAAAATCTTCACAGTCTGTGTCCATGGATTGCTGCAATTACAGGTAAAAATGACCAAACACTGGTCCAAGATAGAGATACAGAAAAGAGTCATAAAGAAACATACATTTCGGCATACTTCCATGTACAAAATCTGTTCTGTGGGTGGCCTCTTCTGTGTCTAAATGATTGGACTGTGTTTGTATTTCTAGGCTGGCCAATACGCATCCATATATGTGGACAACAGTGCTGGAGCAGCAATCACAATTCAGAATGGCTCTGATTTCATGGGTATGCTCCTAGGGGTATAACCCAGACACAGTCTACAAGCGAGAACACAAAAGCTGAACTGAGGCTCCGGGCAACTAAGACTGCTTCAGTGTGACCGTTGGGTGCTTCATCAAGTCAACAGAATTCTCAACAGACTGAAGAAAGATAAGTCCTTTGGAAACCTCTAAGCTGCTTCCATAGTATAATTTAGTTCAGCTTCATTTACTTTAAATGTAAAAAGAAAAAGGAAATCTCCTGCGGCTTATTTAAAGGGCCAGAGTTTCACAAAACTTTACTGCCTAGGCACAACATTTTGGCATGGGACATCGGTATAATGAACAGAATTTGCCTATCAGACAAGGATATCTCGGAACTCAATGGTTGTTAAAAGCAAACTGAGATATTTTTAAACAAATCATGCAGGGAAATGTGAAGTTTGGACTCAGACGCTGGAGTTGCAGATTCCTTTGAGTGTCTTGCTATGGAGAACGTGGATATGAGGCTGGTATGTGGTTTGTGACTGACCACCAGATGTTGGAAGAACTTCCTAATTTGGTGTTGTTTCGGACATCATCCAGTAAAGACCATCAGCAGGTCCAGAACTGGCCGTTATCTGTTATATTTTGTGACATGATAGACTTAACGGGGACAGTATGCTGCTTTTATTTGGTCTAATTGGGTCCCTGGTTTCTTCATCAGAATTCTGACAGCAGTGTAAGAACAATCCCAATTTGATTGCTGCATTAAACATCACATAATTTGGGCTAAATGCCATGGGCCAGTGAAAATGACATCAAAGACATGAACTAGTGGTGGTAAACTTTAAAAATGTCATATTTGGGGTAAGGAGCAGGATGCTGGCAATTCAGTCAAATTCCAGATGGGGAAAGAAAGGGGAAAACTCTAGGAAGAAGGGATAGAGAATGGAGGGTGGACTCTGACCTGACAAATAAAATGAAAGCCTTTCTGTGGTGCCTCACTGGGTATCACATCCTGCAACCTGATGGTTCAGCATACCCTTTGCCCAGTGGTGATTTTTTTTGCAGGTCATGCAAGGTCACTGACCTGGAACCTTTCCTCACTGGCCCCAAACCTTTAAGAACTTGCTTCCTTCTCTCCACTACACCTGGATTGGAAGGACGAACCCCTCTGATCCTGCATGGTGGATTTTTTTTTTTTTTAATGAAAATTACCACTGCCTTTGACTTCTTTGTGCATCATCTGCTGTTGTTCAATAAGAAGTAAAGTGTCCACCTTATAATGAAATTTAAAAAAGCAAGCAATAAACAGCAAGATGAGAAATGGCTGCAGAGGAGAGGTTACCACACTGAGTCCCAGACTTTCTAAGCTCCTATCCCATTATGCAACTTTCTGGAAATGTTAACCCTTTTATCAACAAGAAGAGCAGGGCTACAATTTCCAGAAAGTCTTGAGATGGGAGCTTAGTGACCAAATGCATACAGGATGACCTGAATTTGATTTGCAGGGGTAAGATGAGATAAGAAAGCTGATGATGATAAAACACACAATGTCTGTAATTTAAAACAATTAAAGCGTATTAAATAACAAAGCACTTGGTACCAATAAGCAAAAGAAACAGGTTCACACTGAAGGTTCCACATGTACCTGCATTCCCTAGCTCCAGTTCTAAAGCACTGCATTCATTTAGTAGCATTATAGAAATAAGGAATAGTAGCTATAGTAGAATAGAAGAAATGAAGCATTCTGTAATTTGTAGTCCATCTTCTTCACTTAAGGCAACTAGAACTTAAGCCACATGAGATCACTCAATGTGTAATTAAACTCTGGAATTTGTTGCCAGAAAATGTGGTAAAGGCGGTTAGCTTAGCGGAGTTTTAAAAAGTTTTAGACGGCTTCCTAAAGGAAAAGTCCATAGACCGTTATTGAATGGACTTGGGGAAAATCCACTGTTTCTGGGATAAACAGTATAAAATGTTTTGTACTTTTTGGGGATCTTGCCAGGTATATTGTGACCTGGATTGGCCACTGTTGGAAACAGGATGCTGGGCTTGATGGACCTTTGGTCTTTCCCAGTACGGCAATACTTATGTACTTATGTAACTACAACCTCCACAGGGCTGAGACTGAGAGCATCACACCAGTCCTTCCATTTCCTTCTCTATGGGAAAGTCCAAGTTGGGAACTCAAAGATTCTTTTGTTCTCTGAAACTAGGACCTTAGTAGATGACAGAACACCTGGGAGGAAGGTTCATATTAAGGATCATTTTCGTATGACTTTTACTGGCTACAATTTAAGCCCTTTAGCTCACTGTTATGAGGAGGAGGCAGCACACATGGGGGCTCTTGTGAGCCTTGTATGACACTTTTAAGATCTTCCTAAGTCTTAAATTGTGGGTTTAGGAAGGATTGGTTTGTAACACTGAATTCAGCCTTGCATGTAAATGGTAACTCCACTCACTGGGTAGCAGCAAAGCGTATTTGAAGTGAAGGTACCTGCTGTCTGTCTTTGCAACTGCTTCAGCAGCTGTCTGTTCAGTGTGTCTTTGTAAGCAACATGTGCAGACCTTAGCTCCTGAATAAATATGTGTTACCGTACCCTCCGCCTCTCCTCACTGGTACTGTGTGACAACACAATAAGAGCACAAATCATTGAAGCCAGAGCTGCCAAATTACCCAGTTCCAGCAGGGTGACTTTTGACCAGTCCTGGCTTTCTGATAACCCCCATTATGATGCATTGTGAGGTTTATAACACTGATTTCAATGGGTAGATCAGGGACTACAAATACCATCATGCACTAGAATACAAATTCAAAACCAGGACTGTGCAAGAAGTCTCCCTCCTGGAACTGAGTACCTTAGCAGCTCTGTAACTAATGTAAGTCTGACCTTCCAATCCACTCCTAGTGTTAAAACTCACAACCCTATTCCTGCAGCTGTAGTGCTACAGATCTGAAAGGCATTTTTTAAAGCAAAGGTGCTGAGATCAGCATGTACAGAGATGAGCTAGAAAAAAAAAAGACTGAGCTTTTACCTGGCCCACAGAGAAACTTTATACCATTCCTGTATATCACACTGCCCTCCTGATGCCATCTAATATATGTAGTACTGATTTCAAATGGAAGAAGTGGGACTACAAATCTCATGATACGCTGCAATGCAATTCAAAAATCCAGCAGTAGCTAAATATCTCACTTCAGAAACTAGGTGACTTGGCAGTAATGAATAAAATAGGGCTCACCAAACCTGTCCTGATGACCCCAAAGTCAATCGGGTTCTCAGGGATTTCACAATGATAAATCTGCATTAACTTCAGGCCCATGTGCAAATATGCCTCCAATGCATGAAGATTGATCTCACTGCACATTCAGGTGGTGATTCTATACAAGGATATGTCCTTTTAGGCGCCCTGATGCCACACAATGAGAACCTATTGTATAACAGTATTTGGGAGTCCATTATGAAATACTAGTATAACCCGACAACATGCGCCTTAAATTTAGGTGCTGCGGTTACACTAGCTTTACAGCTGCCATTACTGAGTGTGCCATGTGATTGCAGAAGAGAGGGTCAGAGTACACACAACAAGAGAAATATAAAAAAGTGCCAAGGGCCTTTCAAGGATGGGATAGTCAAGAGTCATTTATCAGACTCAACATGGGCTGTGTTTCGACGTCAAGTGCCTGCATCAGGGGTCAGTGAAATCAGAGTGAAGGAGTGGCCTAGTGGTTAGGGTGGTGGACTTTGGTCCTGAGGAACTGAGTTCGATTCCTGGCACAGGCAGCTCCTTGTGAGTCTGGGCAAGTCACTTAACCCTCCATTGCCTGCCGCATTGAGTCTGCCATGAGTGGGAAAGTGCGGGGTACAAATGTAACTAAAATAAATAAAGTCTATTAAAACAATGAACTGTAAACACATATAATCAGCAAACTGAGGCTGATTAGAGTTGTCACCTCAACAGAGAGCAAAAGTGCGTCATAGCACACCGGTGATCTCAAATGGGCACCCCACACATACAGTTTTACGCAAACGAATGGACAGTACAAACAGATTCCAATCAATACCTTTTAAATTGGGACAATAGATGTAAGTACATACTTGATGCAGTAGCACCATTACAAACAAAAATATTGCGAAGACATAACTCACTTCCTTGGTTTAATGACGAACTGAAAAAACTAAAAACTCAAGCATGGAGGCTCAAATGTGCATGGAATAAAATGAAAAATGAACAAACATTCACTGCATGGAAACAAATGCTAAGAAAATACAAATATACTATCAGACAGACTAAAAGGTCATATTACAAATCCAAAATTGGACCAGATTATAAAGATTTACACAAGTTATTCCAATCTGTACTTAATCTTCTAGATACTACACCGGTCACCTCAACTAATTCAGATACCCCATCAGCAAATGATCTAGCCACGTACTTCAATGAATAAATCATCAAACTAAGATCCACCTTACCAACTAATTCCTCTAACTACGAAATATTCATTGATTGCTTACACCCAACCACCGATGAATTTCCAGTAGACTGAACATGGACAAATTTCAGTTCTTTAACGGAGGACACAGTCACCCAAGCGATCAATAGATTCACCAAATCCCATTGCAAACTAGACTCATGTCCTAGTTACTTAATAAAATCTGCCCCTCAATATTTCCTAACAGACATCACCTCCTACCTAAACCACATGCTCCAACATGGATCCTTTCCTATGGATAAAGGTAATATACTACTTACACCAATTCCCAAAGACCAGAAGAAAAAATTAAATGATATAACCAATTATCGCCCAGTTGCATCCATCCCTCTTGTAGCTAAATTAATGGAAAGCCTAGTAACTAAACAACTAACTGATTACTTGAGCAAATTCTCAGTATTACATGCATCCCAATCTGGATTCCGTGCTAATCATAGTACTGAAACAGTCCTTATAACACTCCTGACTAAATTCAAACAAATTATTGCAACTGGCAATAATGTTCTCCTCCTCCAATTCGATATGTCCCGTGCGTTTGACATGGTTAACCATGGTGTTCTATTAAACATCCTAGAATACTTTGGAATTGGCAGAAATGTATTGAATTGGTTTCATAGCTTCCTAACTGTAAGAACATATCAAGTGATATCTATGTCGATCATATCATCACCATGGAGACCTGGATGTGGAGTACCTCAGGGATCGCCGCTTTCACCGATTCTCTTTAACTTAATGATGTTACCATTGGCCAGATCACTATCCAAACAAGGCCTAAACCCATATATTTATGCTGATGACGTTACGATATATATTTTGTTTAAGAACGACATCAGAAATTGCAGATAAAATTAATGACAGCTTCCAAATAATGAACTCATGGGCGGATGGATTCCAGCTTAAGCTTAACGCAGAAAAGACACAATGTCTTATCCTCTTGTCGCAGTATAACAAGACCAATTATACCAATATAAATACACCAAGCCACACTCTTCCTGTTGCGGATACCCTGAAACTCCTGGGTGTTACTATTAACCGAAATCTTACCCTAGATTGCCATGTGAAAAATGTTACAAAGAAAATGTTTCATGCAATGTGGAGCCTTAGAAGAGTGAAACCTTTTTTCCCAAAGGAGGTATTCCGCAAGCTGGTGCAATCATTGGTACTGAGCCATCTGGACTATTGCAATTCCATTTACGCAGAATGCAAAGCGCAAACCATTAAGAAACTCCAGACTGCTCAGAACACCGCAGCCAGACTCATATACAAATGCAGCAAAATAAATAAATAAATGAATGAAAGAGGGACACCGGTGTGCTATGATGCACTTTTGCTCTCTGTTGAAGTGACAACTCTAATCAGCCTCAGTTTACTAATTATATGTGTTTACAGCTCATTGTTTTAATAGACTGATTTCACTGACCCCTGATAAAGGCATTTGATGCCGAAACACTGCCCATGTCGGGTCTAATAAAGGACTCTTGACTATCCCATCCTTAAAAGGCCCTTGGTACTTTTTTTTTTTATATTTCTATTACTGAGTGTAGCTAAATGCAGGATGCAGGTAATATATATAAGTTGCACACTATAAGTTGCAATATAACTCTATAAGTTGCACACGCAACTGGGAGACATGTATGCCTTCCTTGCATTTACATGCATCCTTATGGAATAGCACTTAGAGAGCCAAATTTTATAAATGGCGCCTTAAACATCGGCATGGAAAAATCATGTGGTTAGCGTGATTCTAAAAACTGCGCCTATAGAATACGTGCATGTGCTGTTCTTGTGACTAAAATTTAGGTGCACCCTTTTAGGCCACCTAAAACCAGGCCTAAATACCCGCCTAAATACAGGCCTAAGTTAAACGTGAATCGGGTGTATTCCATAATAGTGCGCACCGTTTTATGAAACACCCACAACCCGCCCATTCCACACCCATAGCCACACCCCCTTTTCAACTGCATGCATTAAAATGTACGTGCACTGCATTGTACAATACACCTAGAAAGTTGTGCGTGTACATTCTAATTAAAGCCAATTAGTGTTGCTAATTGGTTGTTAAATACCAATTATCGGCACTGATTAACTTGTTAATTAAGTTGCATGAACAATTTGGTCATGCAGCCAAATTAGCGTGCACAAATTAAAGTGCCATATATCGAATTTGGGGGAGATTTGCATGTGCAGCAGTGCTACGTTTTGGTTACTTTCCATCTATGGTACATACTGTAATCCTGCTGTTCCTTGACAAATTGAAACAAAATGGCCTTAAATATGACAGGGTAAACCAAGAACTGCCTTAGGCCCAGATGCACAAAACCTAACGAGCCCACAACTTGCGTTTTAAACTGGTTCCAGCCAGTTTAAAACGCAAGTAGTGCACCCCGGGCATGCACTAAGGGCATTTTCCCTGCCACGGTAGCAGGCAACGAAAATGGAATGCAAATGATTGAAAAGCTATTATAATGAGCTGCACTACCGTTGCAGCCCATTATAACGAGATGCACTACCGTTTTTCCGATTCCCTTACCGTAGGAACCCTAACGAGATGTCTGACCTCTTGTTAGGGCTCCTGTGAGGGAATCGGAAAGGAAAAGGGCCCCCAAAAAAGGTAAAAAAGAAAAAAAAAAGCAGGGATCGCATGTGAGGGGCGTCCTTTAAGGACGTACTCTCCCTGCGCTTCTGAGAGACGTCTTTTTTTTCGCCTTTTTTTTTTTTTGCTCTGCCGGCGCTTGTTTTTTTTCCCCCCCTTCTATTTAGTCTTCGCCGCGCCACTTACCCCTCCACAGCGAAATTTTTCTATTTTCCTGGTTGCTGGAGAATCGGGACGTCCCTTTAGATTAGGCTCCTCTTCCTGGTCTCTTCAGCCAATCAGAGCGCGTTTCGCTGACAACAGCCAGCTAAGCCCGTTTTGATTGGCTGAAGAGACCAGGAAGAGGAGCCTAATCTAAAGGGACATCCCGATTCTCCGACTCAGGTACCGAAGGACTAGAGAATGCAAGTGAGCTACAACGAGTAGCTCATTTGCATTCCCTATCGTTGATGCATTCCCGTTCCCTACCGATTCGCTATGGAATCGGTAGGGAACGGGAATTACCAATGTCTTTAATGCATCTGGGCCTCAGTCTCTTCCCTGTCTGGTGGTGTCCTTAGCGATGAAGAAGGGCTGGCCTAAAATATTCCGATGGCTTGGAATTAAGGTGGCACCAGCGCCATCACCACCATTCAGAATTTCACCCTAGATCTGGGATGAGATTGTTTTAACGTGATGCCTTTCTGATTTGTTGCGCTCTTCTCTGAATGAAGGTTAATCAGTAAACTGGTATATAAAACCTTTTACATAAATAAAGGAAAAGCACGAGATGTCCCATTGCTCATACCCCAGGCCCCTTCTGGGCAGCCTTACTATGTTTCTATTATTTATTTAATCCAACATATATTCCTGTAACAATATGTTATGTGTTGTATGAATACTTTTGTTACAGAGAACACTTTTCCGTGACCTTACACTTGGAGCCTCATGTTATCAGAAGTGTGTAAATATGGATTTCAGCAAAGTTTCAGTATTCTTGGCAAATAAGAACTGAAGTATTTATTTTGTTATAGAGCTATAAAAAAAAAAGTTGGTCTGACTTATCTTTTCTACCTGCTTATTTGTATTCTCTCTCTTATTTTTCTGTCAATCACTCCCACTTATAGTTGCACACAGTTTTGCACCACTCAGGTCACTTGTGAGATCTGAAGTCAGACTGTGTGTGTGGGGGTGGGGGTGGGGGGAGAAGGGGAGAGTATTTTAAAAACATTATTGGACTTGTTAGCCAACCAAATTAAGGATACCATCATTTATGTTTAAATCATTTTTATTGATGAAGATAAATATAAATACAATACATGGAGGAGTGGCCTAGTGGTTAGGGTGGTGGACTTTGGTCCTGAGGAACTGAGTTTGATTCCCGGCACAGGCAGCTCCTTGTGACTCTGGGCAAGTCACTTAACCCTCCATTGCCTGCCGCATTGAGCCTGCCATGAGTGGGAAAGCGCAGGGTACAAATGTAACAAAAATAAAATAGATACTATTGGAGATTCTACATGGAATGTTGCTACTATTGGAGAGTCTACATGGAATGTTGCTATTCCACTAGCAACATTCCATGTAGAAGGCTGCGCAGGCTTCTGTTTCTGTGAGTCTGACGTCCTGCACGTACGTGCAGGACGTCAGACTCACAGAAGCAGAAGCCTGCGCGGCCACATTGGTGATCTGCAAGGGCCAACTTCTACATGGAATGTTGGAATAGCAACATTCCATGTAGAATCTCAAATAGTAGCAACAGTGGAGGAGTGGCCTAGTGGTTAGGGTGGTGGACTTTGGTCCTGGGGAACTAAGGAACTGAGTTTGATTCCCGGCACAGGCAGCTCCTTGTGACTCTGGGCAAGTCACTTAACCCTCCATTGCCTGCCGCATTGAGCCTGCCATGAGTGGGAAAGCGTGGGGTATAAATGTAACTAAATAAACAAGCAACTCCATCTGCATCATAACTTTTTACTATAACCCCCCCCCCCCTCAATCCCCATTTTCTTTTCCACTCCATATCTAATAGTGTACACTATCTTAATTTACACAATCATGCTTAGAAACAATATAGATATCTGCTATATGTCAATCACAAATGGGTAAACATGAACATTAATACAAACTTACTCCAACAGTTACTACCGAATAAATTCAAATATCCCCGATAGTGTATAACAACAATAAGCAAGCCCCCTCCAAAACATAATCATCCCCCCTCCACCCCACCCCTCCCAGTACCACCCCATTATCTGCCCATTTACTGCTAATAATTTAGTATTCTGCTGCGTGCCACCGCCCTCAGGGAGTCACAAAAGGGAGACCACATGCGACAAAACTCATCTCCTCTGCAAGAGGCTAGGTCGCCCACCTCTCTATGTTCCATTGAACAGAGAAAAATCATCCTAGATCGCCACTGGGAAAGAGCCGGGCCGTCAGGAGTGATCCATGAATGCAGGATAGTTTTCTTCCCTATTATAACTGCTTTCCTAAGAAAGGTCTTCAGCCCTTGGGGGGGAGACTGTGAAAAATGGTATTTGTCAAACAACAACATCGATCTTCTATACCAAATGACTCCCCAAAGGGTGGACACAAAACCACAAAGTTGTCTCCAAAATTCTATTATTCTTGGACAACTCCAAAACATGTGACGTAGATCTGCTGGAGCATGGCCACACTTCAAGCACCTATCATCACTCCTCATAGCTGCTCCCTGTGTGGGGAGATAAACATCCGTGTAAGGAACTTGTACGAGGTCTCCCTCAACGTCACACTTTCTGCTACTTTGGGAATATTTAAAATGCATGCCTTCAATTGGTCAGGTTGTAGGGTCCCTCCCAATTCCTAAGGATACCATCATTTAATACCTCTCATTGGCTTCAGAAGGCCCAGCATATAGAGCAGGGCATTTCAGACCTGTCTCGGTGACTCCACAGTCAGTTGTGTTTTCAGGAAATCCACAATGAATAAAAATAAAAATAGGTATAAGATACGTTTGAATGCATTGGAGACCCATTATATAGAAATGTGTCTCTAATGCATACATATTCCTCTCCAGTATACTGATTGTGGATCTCCTGACAATCCAGCTAGCCGTTTTCTTAGGTTTCCGTGGCTGGGGTTACAACTGTTGCAGTTGTCCAGATCTTGCTGCATCTGACTAAGTGGAATCAACGTTTCAACCGTTGTGCTGTGGCTTTCTTCAGGATGGAACGAACGTTAGTTCGACTTAGATGCAGCAAGACCCGACAACCACAACAACCAATCCAGCTGGCTGTTTGGTAGAAGTAGGACAGGCTGGGAAAACTCTGGTTTGCTAAGTTGCTGTTTGACTATGAAAAATAGATTCCAAGAAGACAAGAGGACACATGACTGACATACTCATAGCCAGAGTTTGAATGCAACAGCAGCATAGCTGCAAAACAGAAGGCAGTGGTATATCAATAAGGAAACACTTTTCATTCCAAAAACGAATGCCAAAGTACAAGGTCATAAATCTCATAATACAAAATAGAAAGGAGACTAAGGAACAAGGCTACAACTGTATACAACTAGACTATTGGAAGGGATTGTGTTTATTTTCATTTGCTGTGCTGCCCTTCATAGCCAGATATCAAGGCGATTTACAAACAACTCACTGGGGGGGGCGGGGGGGGGGGATGGGAGATATTCCCATCCCCACCAGTGCTGGCCTTCCGACAGCCACCCAACTTAAAACACGAGCTAATTAGAAGTAAGCTCCCAACACAGACTCAAAAAGAAAAGAATGGCACACATCCTTGCAATATGTCCAGCTGCAAACTATGCCAAAACATTTCACAGGACCCCACGGTCATTCACAAAGGAAAAATATTCAACATTAAGGAATCTTTCACGTGCTCATCTTCCAATGTGGTATATATCATTCAGTGTAAAAAATGCAACGAAGGCTGCTACATTGGAGAAACAAGTCAGATGCTAAAGAAGAGATTTAATTTACATAGACACCATATGAAAAATGCTAGTACCAATAAGGATGTCACCCCTGTGGGGCAGCACTTTACAAAACCAGAACACTGTACCAGTGATTTCATGGTAAGAATCCTGAAAGAGAACTTTAAAACAATACAGGAACGTAATACCTTTGAAGTCAGAATGATTAAATATTTTGACACCCACTAGACAGGACTTAACAAAGATCTGGATTTTCTAGCCCATTATAAACCATAAAATTGTACTGCTTTGTCACCCTCCTGTCTCCATGCATACCTCCCTGTCCGTCATCCACCCGACTCTTCCTGTCTCACCTATCCACACCCATCCTGTTAAACTGTCACTGAAATGCTTTGATGTTTCACTTATATATACTGTCATCTACCAACATTTGCTTATTTCTGATCTGACGAAGAAGGGCAACCTTCAAAAGCTAATCAAGAAATGTATTAAGTTATGTCCAATAAAAAAGGTATCATCTTATTTTCTTTTCCATGTTTTATTTTGTTTTATTTCTATTGATTACCTTTAAAAGTGGACTAACACGGCTACCACACCTCTCTACTCAAACAACTCACTGAAAATGAAAGAACTTCATTCAATTATTTAGTCTGAACTAGAAGAGTTTATTTTGAATAAGTAACACATTATGAGAAACGAGTGAAACCTTTCTTCCTGAGGGAAATATTTCGCAATTTAGTACAATCCATGGTACTAAGCCATCTAGATTACTGCAACGGAATCTATGCAGGATGTAAAGAACAAATCATAAAGAAACTCCAAACCGCTCAAAACACAGCAGCCAGGCTTATATTCGGAAAAACAAGATTCGAAAGCGCCAAACCTTTACGAGAAAAACTACACTGGCTCCCAATCAAAGAACGTATTGTGTTCAAAATCTGCACCCTGGTTCACAAGATCATCTATGGCAATGCCCCAGGATACATTACAGACCTTATAGACCTACCAACCAGAAACACAACACAATCAAGACGAACATACCTAAATCTCCATCACCCAAGCTGCAAAGGACTTAAATAAGCCTATGCATCCATCTTCTCCTATATAAGCACACAACTATGGAACGCGCTACCGACCACTGTGAAAACAACATACGACCACCTAATCTTCCGGAAACTCCTAAAGACTAACCTGTTCAAAAAGGCATATTCAAACAACTCAACCTAAATGCCTAACCCCGCAACGCAACAATATAAATGTTCATATTGGACATAACCTACTCTTCCCCTTGAACCCCAATATGTCTATCAATTCTGATCATTAGTCTGTCGTAACCTCACTTTGTATCTGTTCATGCCGGTATTGGCGACTGCCACTACTGCACTATGTAAGCCACACTGAGCCTGCAATTAGGTGGGAAAATATGGGATACAAATGCAACAAATAAATAAATTAATTAATAGGAAAGCAGAAGAGACATGAAAGGATATATCAACACAGGGTGGACCAGACGGACTGCTATGCCCCACCCAGCTGCACTTACTACCCAGGGAAGGTGGAAGCAAAAGATGGGTTTTTAGACCCGCCCTAAAATGTCTGTAAATTGGTCAGAAACAAAATCTCATAATGCAAGCAATTTCCACTTACTTTGGCAAATGGGTTGTTTGAAAATTGCCCCTTCCCCTGCAGATAAAGGATGCACTGATGCTTCTCTGAGTTTGTCTATCTGTCAGGACCTATTTTGGCTGCATCTGTTCTTTGCCGTCACCCCCAGAAGCCACTGCCCTGGGTGACTATGTAGTCTGCCTGATAATTACACCGGCCCTCTATTTCCCTAAGGCTGTGTCATAAGCCCAAGTAATGTAATGCAGCTTCTTTGTTGAGTTTATGTTCACTGCTCAGGTATTTCTACCACTGGATGAAACAGACCTCTATTTCAGCCACAATAGCTTTCAAAAGTAACACTGGAATGATTCACATTTCATGCCAATCCTTGCTCATTTAATGAACACCTAGAGGCTAGTAGAACATTTCCAGCTCCAGGTTTAGGTTACTAAAAATGATGCACATTACATACCAGCAGAGACTGTGGGGAGGGAGGGAGCTGTGTTAGAACCGTGACCAGAAACATAATGAAACTTTGGGAGCCTGACCTTTTCTTATGATTGGTACACCAGTATACTTTCATTTACTAACTCCCTACTATTGTGAACAAAAGGGCTGGAGTGCCTCCTATAAAGGATTAAACCAGTGGGCCACAATCTTTACCAAGGTGAAGCTTTTTCCTTACTGTTCCAGGCCATCCTGCTGCACAATTTAATAATTAATTATAATTTCAAGCACCCTGATTATCTTATCCTACCCAGTGAAAAGTAATGCAGCGTGAGCGCTGGCTGAGAATGTCTCTGCTCTCTGTGACTCTTCTCTCTTGCACCAACAGTGGGCAGGTGGTTTCTTCCCTCTGTGGCTTCTCTTTGATTCAAGGGTAGAGAATCAAGGCAGGCAGCTTTGATTGTTCCAGACTCCTCACTGCATGGGCAAGCAAAGCTTTTCTCTCTTTCCTTGGCTGGGGAGGAGAAGGTGGACGGCCTGCTATTTCCTGCTGGGCTGAGGCCAGGTGTTGAATGTTTCATGCACTTTCTGTGATGTTGTGTAAGAGCAGGGCTTTTTTTGAGGGGGTACTTGGGGGTACTGAGTACCGGCACCTTTTCCAGCGTCTGCTAAAATTGACCCACGGACCACAAGTTTTAATGAAAGAGCTCAGGCTCAAGACACCAATTCTGCCTTGTCATAGGTTCTGTGACTGGTTGCAGGGGGCCTGGCTACTGTGGAGTGAGTCCCTCAGTGATCACCCCACCCCTGAAGGGTGGCCTGGCATTTGAGTACCGGCACCTTTTTTGCTAGAAAAATTGCACTGTGTAAGAGTAGCACAAGCTGAGATCCAGTGGATTAAATCAGGGGGTCTTCAAATTTTCCATGCTTTTCCTTTCCCCAGATCTGGACCCCATCCTGACCAGGTTACCTTTGCTTTGTTATTTGCTGTTGTTTTTGTATGTGTGCTGCAGGATTTCAGTCACCAGACTGAAGAGGTCAATGTAGTATGATGCAGGAAACGAGGTTCTGTTCACAAGTTTCAAAGGAGCTCCTTGACCAGAGTGCCCAGGAGGCAACAGTAACCAGGTGCTGTTGTCTCTCCCCAGGGGGAAAGGGATTGAACTTCCCTTTTCCTGGAGGAATCGACTGTGGTCACTTGGCACAGGGCACCGGGAGCCAAGGAGAAGGCCGTGAGTGAGATAAGGAGGTGGGCTGCAGACGAGGGATTAAAAGAGGCAACCCAGGTGGCTTGGTCTTTTTTCTATTCTTGCTCCCGGCCACCCACTCTCGGATCAGTATGGTCAAAGATGGGAATGAGCTTGGAAGAAGCTGACATAGCTGGATTTCTGATTCAGTAAATTGGGACCCCAGAGGGGTTGGATTGCAGAGGGCAGTACAACCAGGGATTGGATTGCATCACAACCCGAAGGGCACGTTTGGAGGCGGGACAGGAAGGGGTGCAGGCTAGCACAGAAGGCTGCGCCAATCACAGCATCGACCAAGTTAGTCCCTGGATGGCTGGCTGAGGCCCCAGAAAGTGAATAAACATTGCAAACTGTACCTGGCTCAGGACAGGTTATATGTGCATGTACACCCAATAAAACTGACCTTGAAAACCAGAGTAGTGTCAGGTGGTTACTACAGGGCCAATGCAGAAAGCAGCACGTTAGATCTGCTGAACACGCATGGGGTTCCCAGAAATAAATTGCCACGGGATGCAATCAATGAACATGCAAATTACTGCTGTGTTAAAACTGCAGCAGTAATCCATAGCTCATTAACAAATGCCCCCTTCCTGTTAGTGCCTCAACTGTGATTGGCTCAGACACTGAAAGGGTGACAATTAAAAAAAGTTGTCCAACGTCCCCCTCCCTTCACCATGAACAACGTCCCTGATAGCCTAGTGGTGCCGTCCACCCACAATTAAAACATGTCCCTAGCAGTCTAGTGAGAGTCCCTACTGCCATATGAGGGATCCCATATATGGCAGTGGGCCCTGACCGGTGCATCCCCAGGATGTATCACGCAGGGCAGGGCACCACCAGGCACTGGAGGCAGGAGTGAGAGGGCATTGCTCCTGTCTGTCTTCAAGAGTAAGGCATGAAGGGGTTGGGATGCCACTAGACACCAGGGATTCAAATTTTTTTTAAATTGGGGGTTTGGGTCCAGGAAAGGGGTGAGCCACAGGGGGCAGGACCACTGAGAGTGGAGGCAGGGGGGCAAAATTCCCTGGACCGACCTCCAAGGGGGGCCTGGCACTGGGCCCCGGGGTCTGTCTTCTGTTCCTATCGGGAACTGGTCCCAGCACACTGGAGCAGGTGAGAGACAGACCGTGGCACTGGACCTCCCTTGCATGACGGGGAGGAACAGACACACTGACATAGGGGGCAGGGGCCCTCATGTCAGCTCTTCCACCTCAAAGGGGAGTCCCTGTGCTGGGATCTTGTGACAGCCTGTGAATAAGTGAGGAGCAGCAGCGGTGGCTGCATTCTGGCTTGGGCCCAGCGGCTGTTTCCCGAGTGTGGGTGGGGAGCCCAGTGACTGCGTCCTAAGTGGGGGGGGGGGGCAGCTGCATCCCTAGTGAGGGGGGGGGTATCCAGCGGCAGCAGCCGTGACCCGGGCCTGGCTGTGTCTTTCAGCGGCCCTGACTACGGTTGTGTCATTGAGGAGGGGAGTGGCTAAATCACCAGGTAAGGTAAGGGTTTCTGTATGAGCTAGCACTGAGACCGTTTCTGCATTGCTTTCCCAAACTGGGCTAAACCTGTGGAAAGCTTTCTGCATCAGACCCTAAGGATATTGGTTTGGGGAGGGAGTATAGGGCTGCCGGAGTTATGTGCACATTTTACGGTCCTATGCTGAAAGGAAACTTGAATCAAGTGCACAAGAATCCCTAGATCAGATGGTTGAGACTAATTCCATAATGGTATACAATATCAGAGATGCCAAGGGTGAACCATCTTAAAGAGTGAGATTTACCACACCAAGGAGTGAGATTGAAGGCCAAAGGCTGAAAGTTTTTCAGATGATACATCCAGGTTATAAATCTAGATTGCTTTAAGTGTAGTGTTGCTTTGCAAAAGAATCAAGGCAGCATTAAATGATATTGGCTTTTCTTTGGAGCCTCTTAAAGAATATAAACAAAGTGGGGAACAATTTCGGTAAATTTTTTTGAGCTGAAAATTGCCTTTCACCCAGTAGTTAAAAGTATGTACATCAGTTTCAGACCACATGTACTTGCAGTAAAGGGAAAAAGGACAGGGCAAGGGGAAGCAGTAGGCAGGAAGGTGTGCTCAGATTTCTTCCTACTGGATGAACCACTTGGTTTACTTCTCTAAGGCTTCCCTCTCTTAAAAGCAGTGATCGAGATCAATGCACTGGTACTGAAGCTCTGAGTGAGAAATAGGGTCAAAGAGTGTGAGAGTGAGAAAGCTTTCAAATGAGTGTGATTCACTCCTAATGAGTGAGATTTGGCATCTTTGCAATATGGTTGGAATGGCACTGTTCTCAGTAATGGGATAGAATGTGGGGATAAACCCATCAATGCATTGAAGTACTCCAAGTATTGGTTTAGAATGCTGGGTATACTCCTAGTAATGGTTTAGAAGATGGAAATTGCTCCCAGTATCAAGTTAGAATGTTGAGTATATTCCTAGCTATGATTTAAATATGGAATTTGTCTCCAGTATTGAGATATAATGATGGGTTTATTGCTAGCTATGATTGGAATATGGAAGTTACCCCCAGTATCGAGTTAGAATGTTGGGTTTACTCCTACCTATGATTGGAATATGGAAGTTATCCCCAATATCGAGTTAGAATGTTGGGTTTTCTCCTACCTATGATTGGAATATGGAAGTTACCCCCAGTATTGAGTTAGAATTTTGGGTTTACTCCTACCTACGATTGGAATATGGAAGTTACCCCCAGTATCGAGTTAGAAGTTAGGTATATTCCTAGCTATGATTTAGAATATAGAAATTACCTCCAATATCAAGTTAGAATTACATCCAATATCAAGTTGGAATGTTGGATATATTCCTAGCTACGATTAGAATATGGAATTGTCCCCAGTATCAAGTTAGCATGTCCAGCATGCTCCTAGTAATGGGTAAGAATAAGGGAAGTGCTCACAGGAATGACACTATATAAAATGTTTAGAGAGTTTCCAGTAATGGGTTAATATAGAAAGTGCTCCCAGGAATGAGTTAGAATGTTTGAAATGTTCCCAGTCATGGGGTAAAGTGTGGGAAATGTTCCCATTAAAAGCTATGAAGAGGTGATGTTCTCAGAAAAAAAAAAAAGCTCTTTATTTAATAGAACAAGCTTCAGTAGAAGTAGGAAGGGAATGCAATTAAAGCATAGCTCCTCCACCCCCCCCCCCCCTCCCCTAGCCTCTTTCTTAGCAGTACGTTTCATGGCATGAAGACCTGGCAGCATCCAGTGTAGTTTAACAAACTCCCCTCGCTTGTTGCCTTTTCCATCTTTTAATAACTAATGATTCTTTAGGGGGGTCATTAGAACAGTTTGGCCATGCAAATGGAAACTGGGTTACACAGACTGTAGAGCAGAGCAGAAAAGGGAGATTTCTTCGTGTGCTTCATTGTTTCATTGCTAGTTATTTTAAAAGGACTCTTCAGATTTCAGGTTGTATAAATGATTTTGCTGTCACACTCTAGACTGACTCCACGCATATTTATATTGGATTAGCCGCTAATTGCCTTTCTTCACTTGACACAAAAAAGCACACAAGATGTAAACTCCCTTTTTCAGGCAGTGCTCTTAACTTTCAACAAGTTACTCATTTGTCTTATAAAACTCTGTTATGGATAGAGAGCAAGGCTATAAATCACCCAGTTGGGGTGCTGAGATCTTGCCCGAAATCAATATATTTGCAAACATTTTTTATGGGAAGTTGCCACTAACTGCAACAGAAATCAGGCTGGGGAAAATGATTCTGTTTTCCCCACTCCCATCTGCCCCATTACGCACATGCTTTTCACACTTTCAAGGGCTTATGAATATCTGAAGAGGGGATGTGTGTGGTCTGCAAAGCTCATGTGTGTCAGCACCTTCGGATAAGATTTATGCTGGTCAATACAAGACAGCACAGTCTGCAAATAATACACCCACCCCCAAAGGTTTAGTTTACCTCAACACCAGTATAGCCAATCATCAGACAGACTTATCACACGGGTGTGTGTTTGTGTATTTTGTGTTCAATTTCCTGCTCGCTGAAGTAACAAATTATCCTGCTTTTCAGGAGCGAGGTCTGTAATCTAGGAACCTAGGGCTCAATATTTGAGAGACTCCTAGACATTGAAATTGCCTGTCCAGGCTAACCGAATAGTTAGCGCCCAAGTCAAAACTGGCTATTTTGGGTGCATTTCAGGGTGGAGTCAGCATTTGTCCTGTTAAGTCTGATGTTCAGCACTTAACTGGCCAAGATAAACACATAAATTTAGTCCAATTTTTATGTGGTAATTGCTGAATATTGCACTTAATCGGCTAAGGGGCTCTTTTACAAAGCTGTGGCAAAAAGTGGCTGTACCACGTCCTTTCGTGAATCTTTTCTGTGCGTTAAGACCACTTTTTGCTGTGGCTGGAAAAAACCCCGATTTTCTTTTTTCTCCATTGATGGCCACACGCTAATGTTTATTTTATTTATTTATTTATTTTTATTTACTGCCTTTTTGAAGGAATTCACTTTAGGTGGTGTACAGTAAGAATAAATAAAACATGAGCAATAGACAATTATCGCAGTAAAAATATTCAAATAACAATACAAAGTATGGCATAGTATACTACTTATTATGTCAACACAATACGTAATAAAACATTTTAATTGACAACATAGGGCATAAGCAAAGATGGAAAATATGGGGTCCTTTTACCAAGCTGTGGTAAAATGGGCCCTGCTCTAGCGGTGGGGGCTGTTTTTCCTGCACACCAGGGCCCTTTTTACTGCAGTGAGTAAAAAAAAGCCCCCAGCACACATGGCCATGTGGTAAGAGAACTCTTACTGCATGGCCATACAGAAGGGAGCCCTTACTGCCACCCACTGAGGTGGTGATAAGGGCTCCCGCGCTAACCCAGCGGTAACCGGGCAGCAACGGCAATGCCCGATTACTGCTGGGTTATCGTCGTGCAAGCCATTTTCAGGGGACTTCTTTTTCCCCAGAAATGGCACGCGCTCAGGGCGGAACTACCACCAATGGCCACATTGGGCCAGTAGTAGCCCCAGAAGAGTGAGTTTTGTAAAAGGGCCCCATAGATAGGTAAGAGGAGTTAGAGAATAAGGTAACTAATCTAAAGAAAGTTGCACATGAGGTCAGAGAGATGGTTAACGTATAGATAGGTAAGAGAGTAAGAGAAGTTAGAAAGTATGGTGACTAATTTAAAGAAAGTTGCACATGAGGTCCGAGAGATAATTAAATGTTATCTCAGCTAGGGTAGGCGTGGATAAACATGTCCTGCTACAGTATACGCAGCCTGTGTCACTCCTGGTGTGTGTGAGTGAGACTAACAAGATAGCTACATCTTCCATTAAAGGCCTGGTTGAACAGCCAAGCTTTCACCTGCTTCCTGAAGTAGAGATAGTCTTGTGTTAAGCGGAACCTTTCAGGCAGTGCATTCCAGAGTGTGGGGGCTACTCAGGAGAAGGCTTGCTTGTGGGTATCACATTGTGTAATGTCTTTTGGAAAGGGCGTGGTTGGTGATAGCCCTTGAGAGGACCTTAGTGTCCTTGGAGGTGTGTAGAGGATCATCCTGTTCTTCAGGTACTCGGGGCCATTTCCTTTAAGGGCCCTGAAGATTAGACATAGATTTTTAAATTTAGCCGTCTATTGTACTGGTAGCCAATGAAATTTTTGCAAAATTGGTGTGATGTGGTCACGTTGCTTGCAACCGTCTATTAGTCTTGCTGCAGCATTCTGAATAAATTGGAGCTGGTGCAGACCCTTTGTAGTCAGACTGCTGTAGTGTGCATTACAGTAATCCAATTGGCATGAGTGTGTGGCCATTACCTCATGAGCCCTTGCCGCCATCCATTTTGTAGGTGATAAGGGTTCACGTGCTATGCATGCACTAATCAGTTAGCGTGCCGCAATGTGGCTGTATTAACAGAGTAGCGCAGACACACCCACTCTCCACCCCCCATACATGCCCCTTGTGGGAAAAAGGCATTTTATTATTTAGCGTGCTGGATGCGTGCACATGTCACAGGTACTGCGGAACACCTCAGCACATCCTGCGGCACACCATTTCAAGCTGTGGTAAGCACGTATTAGTGCTTATTGCAGCTTGGTAAAAGGGCACCTACGTTTTTGCCTCTGCCAAATACCTGAAAATTCAGTGCCAGAGCCTGACATTGAATTTCCAGAACTGACCACTGCTGGCTGAAAACCAGGCCCTTGTTTAACAAATAGGAATGCCATTTGATACAAATTAAATAATTAAACTGATATCTAGGGCAGCATTAACCTTTTGATGGGGCCTAGGCAAACAAGTACATTGGGCCCACCCTCATACTATAAATACATTTTAAAACTCCCTAAATGGGGCTTCACTGTTTAAATGGCCCCACTGCCCAGACAAGTACAAGTCTCTGAGAATTCAGCAATAATGCTTCAGATTTTTCAACAAAAGCATCCACGTTTCACAACCAGGGACTAAGCTAGAAAATGCCAAAGCTAAAGGCTTCTTATCAGGGATTCTTACAAGGAGACAAACTCCAGCAATAACTAAAATATTTTCTTTGTTTTAATAAGCCCTACCATTTATATTGACGTGGCGCACACGGAGACACAGAGCTAAAAATACCCCTCAGATTTGTCAGACAAGAAGACTCTGTGTGTCAGTGAAAGCTAAACAAAGCCTGTCTGATATGCTTTCTCGTCCAGTGCCAGGGGTAGGTGAGAGGGAGAATGTGTGTCTGTGGGTGGGAAAGATCAGGTGAGGAGAAGGCTGTGGGGTTGAGGGTGTGGGGGAAGCAGGGTAGGGAAACATACTCTAGTTTCACAGTCATCGTGCTGCATTAATCACTTGTTTTATTTCATCAGCTGTATTGGTGGTGGTTGTGGTTGTTCGTGGCGAGTGTGTGTGTGTGGGGGGGGGGGGGGGGGGCATGAGACAGATGTCCACAATGTCTAACGATAACTGGAAATATGAATCTGCCACAGAGTATGGGGTTGTAACATGGGGTGAATAGGAAGATTTGTAAAACTAAGGGACAGTGTACAATGGAATCTGATTTGTTCACGCAATACATGTGACATAATCCTGCTTATAATCGAACGAGAAAAACGCCCAAGTTCCGACCTAAATCGGGAGATGGGCGTTTTTCTCACAAAAACAAATAAAGCGGTATAATCGAAAGCCGAACTTTGGACGCTTTCAACTGCACTCCATCGCGGATGCGGACAAAGTTGACGGGGGCATGTCGGAGGCGTGGTGAAGGCGGAACTGGGGCGTGGTTATCACCCGAACAGAGATGGGCGCCTTTCGCCGATAATGGATACGTTTGTAGCTAGAATTTAGGGCACTTTTCCTGGACCCTGTTTTTTCACGAATAAGGCCCCAAAAAGTGCCCTAAATGACCAGATGACCCCCAGAGGGAGTCGGGGATGACCTCCCCTGACTCCCCCAGTGGTCACTAACCCCCTCCCACCACAAAAAAATGATGTTTCACAACTTTTTACTTTCACCCTCAAATGTCATACCCTCCTCCCAAGCAGCAGTATGCAGGTCCCTGGAGCAGTTGTTAGGGGGTGCAGTGGACGTCAGGCAGGTGGACCCAGGCCCATCCCCCCCCCTACCTGTTACAATTGTGCTGCTTAATGCTTAGTCGTCCAACCCCCCCAAACTCACTGTACCCACATGTAGGTGCCCCCCTTCACCTCTTAGGGCTATAGTAATGGTGTAGACTTGTGGGCAGTAGGTTTTGAGGGGGATTTGGGGGGCTCAACACCCAAGGGAAGGGTGCTATGCACCTGGGAGCTCTTTTACCTTTTTTTTTGTTTTTGTAAAAGTGCCCCCTAGGGTGCCCGGTTGGTGTCCTGGCATGTGAGGGGGACCAGTGCACTATGAATCCTGGCCCCTCCCACGAACAAATGCCTTGGATTTATTCGTTTTTGAGCTGGGCGATTTCATTTTCCATTATCACTGAAAAGCAAAAACGCCCAGCTCACACCTTGGCGAATAACACATGGGCGTCTATTTTTTTTTAAAATACGGTTCACTCCGCCCCTTCACGGACCCGTTCTCGGAGATAAACGCCCATGGAGATAGGCGTTTCTGGTCGATTATGCCCCTCAATGTGGACCCTTTCTCATGTATAAGATCTTCTGTGGACTGTAAGTCACTTATAAAACTTTGTAGGCATTTTATGTGATTCCTTTAAAATTCCTGCCTATATTTGCCTTTAAAACCCACACAATCGGCTATTATTTTATAGCTAGTTGTTGGATAGCATAGAATCAAAAATAGTTACAGTATATCCAACTAACAACAATTTAATGTATAGCTTTAATATATAGCTTCCAAGCCGCTATCACTTGAATCGTTCATGATTTAAATGACCTCAGCGATGTCCGTTGCCATTACATTTATTGTAATGACAACGTTAGACAACATCAATCATCTTCATAGGTCAACTAGAAATTATTTCCAAGACTTTTATATATATATTTAACTTAGCTTTTAAATGTCCATCTATCCTCAAACTCAGGGGGTAAAATGCCCGACATATGTTTCGCCCGAGACCGAGCTGTCTCAAGGGACCACCCCCTAAGAGTATTTTAGCGCCAGCTCTGCCCTATATAATTTGAGTTTGAGGATAGATGGACATTTAAAAGCTAAGTTAAATATATATATAAAAGTCTTGGAAATTATTTCTAGTTGACCTATGAAGATGATTGATGTTGTCTATATTTGCCTTTAGCCATTGAGGTTCTTGGGATTTTCTATTTGAAGAATAGATTGAGCTCCTGGGAATTACCTAGCACAGGTTCCTGGTTATTGTAATTAAAAAAACAGTGGTCAAATAACCATACAAGAGAAATATACAGTGTGTGTGGGAGGGTGGTGGAAAGTCATGGAGCACTGGAGTGCAAGGGTCAATATTTTGCATACCCACAATGTGTCACAGTTCAGAAAAGGTGAGCCCATGGGCCACAGATGAGTTGGCACTATCCGGTCAACCTGAGGGTTTGCCAGGTAGCAGTTGGCAGCAGGCGAGTCAGCCAAACCGGGCACAGCTCAGATGGTACTAGACACAAGTTTCAGCTAGAGCTGTAGACAGGGCTCAGCTGTAACTGAAGACTTGGTAAGACTGGAGACAAGGTAAGGCAGGCTGGTGACAAGGCAAGGTAAGGCTGACTAGAGACAAGGCACGGCAAGCTGGACTGAAGCCAAGGCAAAGCAAGCTGGATTGTAAACAAGACATGCTGGGCTGGAGACTAGGCATACTGGGCTGGAGACAAGGCAAGGCAAGCTAGACTGGAGACAAAGCACGGCAAGCTGGACTGGAGGCAAGGTAAGGCATGTTGGGCTGGAAATAAGGCAAGGCAAGCTGGACTGGAGACAAGGCATGGCAAACTGGGGACAAAGCACACTGGAGACCTGTTGCAAAGGCACCAAAGGAATGTCATGGCCTTCCTTAAATAGGCCCCAAGCAGGACGTTAAGGTGTCCCTCAAAGATCCTGTGCTTCCTGCCGCTGGCACATTAAACAAGTCTCTTTGGTGCATGCCGAAACACGGCATGGGCCGACACAGGAAGTGCCAAAGGAGAATGGGCCGCCACCCAGAGCAATGCCACGGGGACCGACCAAAGGAGAGAGGTGCGTCAAAGCAAGGAACACGGCAGTGGCCATGACACCATGTTATCCTTTTGGTTGACTCCGTCCTTACCAAGACAGCGATAGTCACACGCAATGACTCCTCTAGCCCACTGTGATTCCTCGAACGCGAGTTGAGGGTGGGTCTGTGAAATAACACAGCTGTACAAAGCAATATAAATGAAAACAAGTCATAGGGCCAAGAACTCAAGAAGCACAGGTAGGTCTCTGGCTGGCAGGCCCAAAACACGGTCTGTGGCTGGTGGGCCTGCCATGCCCCAAACACAGCCTGTAAGTCCTTCTCAGTTCTTCTCTTATAGGGTCTGGCTCCAGCCAGACCTCAGTGCAAGGCTCGCAAGGCTCAAACAGGAACAAAAGTGGCTTACCTCAGCCAGGTCACAATCATTAAATGTCTGTTGCAGTGGTGTATGCTGGGGCTTTGATTCTTCCTTCCTCCTTAACCTCAGTCTGGCCCTGTCCTTTATACTTCCTGGTTCCAACTCCATCCTTCCTGACTCACTTCCTCCTGGGGCTGGACTAGTGTTCTTAAGGTGGCTCAGGCTTTCTGAGGGACTATTCTTAAGGGTGAGGGGAAATGTTCTATAAACCCCCTCCACCCACCATTCCAACACTAGTGGCACTGCTCTTTCCCCCTGCTGTCTGTTGAGGAGGCAGCCATGCCCGGCCCAATTAAGGAGGAAGGACTAAGAGACCTTCAGACAACCTCTACACATCCATAAAATGCAAGGAAGCACCAGAAGAATAACTCATTATGAAACAGCACGTAGGCTTTGGTACAATGATACTGAAGCTACTATGCAGACTAAGCATTATGTCCTATAGAAGAGGACTCTGAACATTTAGGGACTCTGGGCTGACCAAACCAATACCCAAAACACTAAGGAGGTCTATAAAACTGCCAACTTCACCAATCAATGGGAGAACCTGTCAGCACCACTAACATTAAGCTGAGACCCATCATGGGAGAAGGAACAGAGATGCGGCCTCAAGAAGGAGCCGAACAATATCTGGAAGGGCTGCTAGAGCTCTCTCTTAAACTATCCATGTAGGAGGAATCCCAAGGCCAGTACTTAAGGAAGCCTTTTCTGCAAATACCACTAACTGAAACAATCACAAAGCCCAAAGTTTCAGTTAACTGTAAGGCTCAACCAGGCAACAGTTCTGAACGTAAGATCCAGTGTAGTGTAGAACTAACCACCTTACAGAATCTTATATAGATGATGACTGAACCATTTAAGGTCCAAGCCATAATCCATGGCCTTAAGCTCCAAAAGGATATCGAACCACAAGAAGAGCCCTCATTCTCATGGTAGTAGAGAACCCTTTGCCATGAGCAACCAATGCAGAGAAAGCCGTGGATTTCCCTGGGGCCAAGCCAGATTCATGCTGTCCTCTGGAGTTGCTGACTATCCTGTGATGACAAATTCAGTTGCCAAGTATTATTATCTCCTGAAGGATGTTGAACTGGGAAAGACATCTGTAGGTCTGAACACCAGACACAACCTACAGATACATTGGTTTGAAACCTAAGACCTGTAAAAGGGCCCATCTCAGTCAGTGTTTCAGGAGATCCACAATGTAGATGCATGAAATAGATTTGCATACAATGGAGGCAGTGCATGCAAATATATCTCATGCATATTCATTGTGGGTATCTTGAAAACCAGACTGACTTGGTGTGCCCCAAGAATTGGGTTGAGAACTACTACTTACTACTTATCATTTCTAAAGCACTACTAGATGTACGCAGCGCTGTACACTTGAACATGAAGAGACAGTCCCTGCTCGACAGAGCTTACAATCTAATTAGGACAGACAAACAGGACAAACAAGAGATAAGGGAATATTAAAGTGAGGATAATAAAATACGGGTTCTGAACAAGTGAATAAGGGTTAGGAGTTAAAAGCAGTAACTCTTCCAGAAGCTCTGGAAGCTAGACAGGTCTCTGGCCAATTGACTGTTCTCTAATGTGCAGATCTGGGGTACTACTTGGGCAAAAACTAGGCTTGTTTCAGGAGGCTGGAACTGCCACTCCATTCCATTGACCCTTGGGCAGGGCTGCCGAGAGGGGGGGACAGGGGGGACAAAATTCCCAGGGCCCGGGCCTCCAAGGGGGCCTGGCGCCGCAGTCCCACCCACCACCGGGCCCCTTCCACCCGATCCCCTGCCAGCAGAAGTGCTGTCTTCTGACTCCGGCATGCGCGGCCCGGGGACGGCCTTGTCCCGGGCCCGGCCCAGTCTCTCGGTGGCCCTGCCCTTGGGTTCATGTTGGGCAGGAAGAAAAAACATGCTTCCAAGGCCTACCATTGGGACGCTCTTCTCACTTCTTTCAAATCAACAGGCAGCACACTCAGGCTTCAAAAATGCAGATGTCCAGTCAATGTCTGTTTAAACTTAAAGGAGTTTTTACTGAATGTTTTTTTCAAAGCAGATACAAAAGCAAAAATAGATCTTGGTCCAGACAGATGAAAACACAAGAAAGCAAAGCAGATCCCTTGTGTTCTCTCCTAAATGTGGCTCCATGTATAGAATCTACCCCAAAGAGTGAGAGCCAGACAGCCTTCACAGCACTACAGGTAGACCTCTCAGCTTTGGCTAATTCATTATCGTCACCATGATGAACAGTCACTCAGTATGAATGTTTTATATTTTTCTCTTCCTTTTTCCTTTCTGCTGTGACAATGAGAGCTGGAGCCTAAGGGTTTATTACAGAGGTGATAGGAATCTTGGCTGGTAATTTTCATGTCTGTGGTGTCCATGGAGAAAGCATTAAACTGCAGCTTACATTGGCCAGATTCAGATTAGTGGAGGGGTGTGAACTAGGGGAGGGCAATGGGACAAAAAAGCACTCAGCATTAGAAGCACAGGAATAAAACTAATTGGTAATTTGGATGGAGCTGCCTAGGAGCTCCTGGAAGTACCTGGAACTGTCATCAATCCTGTAGCTGCCAGGACCCCCTTGTGACTGGGTCTATAATAATAATGTTTGTAACTAGTATCATGTCAGTAATGAATGCAGCATTGCTTGAGTTTATTCATATGCTTAGGATTCTTTGGCAGTGGTGATCCTAGGTCGGCTGCCACCCGGGCAGATCGCCGCTGCGCACCCCCCCCCCCCCCCTCCTGGGTGCAGCGACGTCCGTCCCCCCAGGGTGCAGCACGACACCCCCCCCCCCCGGCACAATGACATCCCCTTCCCGGTGCATCAAGCCCCCCCCCCCCCCCCGGTTCAATGACACCCCCCTTCCCGGTGCATCAAGCCGCCCCCGGGTGCATTCTTGGCTGCTGGAGGGAGCAGAGAGCAGCCGCGCGCCTGTCGGCACCACTGGCTCCCTGCTCCCTCTGTCCCGGAACAGGAAGTAACCTGTTCCGGGGCAGAGGGAGCAGGGAACCAGCGGAGCCGACAGGCGCGCGGCTGCTATCTGCACCCTCCAGCAGCGTGCACCCGGGCAGACCGCCCCCACCGCCCTGCCCTTCCTATGCCACTGTTCTTCGGTTTCACAGAACTTACTAACTAAGGAGCCCTTTTACTAAGCTGCATAAGCGTCTTCGCGCGCCCAACGTGTGCCAAAATGGAGTTACTGCCCAGCTACCAAGTGGCTCTTGTGGTAATTTCATTTTTGCCACGTGTCCGATACGTGTGTCTGAAAAATAATTTTTATTTTTGGCTGCGCGTATCGGACATGCAGCAAGTGGCATTTGATGTGCATAGGTCATTACCACCCAGTTACCGCGTGATACTTTACCGCTAGGTCAATGGCTGGTGGTAAGGTCTCAGACTCAAAATGGATGAGCAGCAATTTTGATTTTGCCGCACATCCACTTTTGGCAAAAATAAAAAAAAGGCCTTTTTTTACAGGTGCACTGAAAAATGGATCGGCGTGCGCCCAAAACCCACGCCTACACTACTGCAAACCAATTTTCATTGCACCTTTGTAAAAGGACCCCTAAGCTTTCTTGCAGGACTAACTAAGGTCATATGGCTAGTGATGGACACCACGAGCCCAATATTCAGAATCATTTAACCAGCTAGGAACGGCTCCTGGCTGGTTAAATAGCGTTTAAGCACCTAACCGTGGATATTCCATGGCAAAGAATACATCCACTTATACAGAATCAAAATCCCAAGAAAGCCAGAACGCCAAAAAGCAGGAAGCTGCAAACCGCTGGAGTAAAAACACGTGTCACACAGGACAAGCACTTGTGCTTCGTTACTTAAGTTTCGCTGCTTATTTTACTCCAGCAGTTTTCAGCTTTGTGCTTTTTGGCGTTCTGGCTTTCTATGGGTTTTTGATGCTGTATAAGTGGATGTATTCTTCGCCATATTAGTTTGCTTTTACCATATTTGGCTGAGATAGTACAACTGCCTCTTCCACCGAAAATCAGTTCTGCATCAAGTTGCTTTTAGAGTTGCTTTTAGCCAATAAACCACTAGTTTTGGAACTACATTGGTCTAACCCCTTCTTCTTTTGCTGTTAGTTGCAAACCCCACCCATTTCCCATCCCCACGAATGTTCCGCCAGTGTCGTTATGCTCATATTAGCCCTCTCCTCAATTCACTCCACTGGCTTCCTATCCGTTTCCGCATACAGTTCAAACTCCTCTTATTGACCTATAAGTGCATTCACTCTGCAGCTCCTCAGTACCTCTCCACTCTCATCTCTCCCCGGGAACTCCATTCACTGGGTAAATCTCTCTTATCTGCACCCTTCTCCTCCACCGCTAACTCCAGACTCCGTTCCTTTTATCTTGCTGCACCATATGCCTGGAACAGACTTCCTGAGCCGGTACGTCAAGCTCCAGCTCTGGCCGTCTTCGAATCTAAGCTAAAAGCCCACCTTTTTGATGCTGCTTTTAACTCCTAACCCTTATTTTATCATCCTCACTTTAATATTCCCTTCTCTTATTTGTCCTGTTTGTCTGTCCTAATTAGATTGTAAGCTCTGTCGAGCAGGGACTGTCTCTTCATGTTCAAGTGTACAGCGCTGCGTACGTCTAGTAGCGCTTTAGAAATGATAAGTAGTAGTAGAATGTCTCCCCTTACAACTGCTACTGCTACTTATCATTCCTATAGTACTAGTAGACAAAATACACAAAGTACTTTTTCTCAGCACTGTACAAACACACGTAAGAAACAGTTCCCTCCTTGCAGGGTAAAGGAAATGCATTGTGCCCATGTGCATCTTCTTATCCCACATCTGACATGCTACACTTTTCATAGGAATGTCTACTTTTAGGTTCATTTGAGCTTCTAGTTCTGGAAGATGTATTCAAGGAGGAGGAGGAAGAGGAGCCTAATAGTCAGAGCAGTGGTCTGAGAACATGGGGAACCAGGTTCAATTCCCACAGCAGCCCCCCTGTGATCCTGGCAAGCCACCCAACCCACCATTGCCCCAGGTACAAAACTTAGATCATGAGCCCCCTAGGGACAGAAAAAGTACTTGTATATAAGATATGTAAACCACAGAAAGGTAGTATATTAATTCTTATACCTGCACATTGGGCAGGAAAGTTTTTTAAAGCCTCTGTGTATATTTGGGTGATATTGACTGTGCATATCTCTGTCTATGAATTAATGTGACTGTATATACATCTGTTTCTATACATGCACCTCTGTGTTTATCTATCTATAAGTATATATGAAAGAAAGCATTTGGTAAACTGCAAGGAGTATTGAGAGGCTGGGTGTTTTAGACAATGGCCTTACTAGTATTGGCTGTACAGATGGTCAGGAAAGTTTGATGTTGAGGAACTAGGTGTTGGATTAAATGCTCTTCTTCAAAAAGGAGGATAACAAGGCCTGAAATGACTTTCGAGTAGGTATGGTGGAGCCACTACTTTCATGGATTCTGGGCATGCTTGAGACTGCTATGGAGGGCTGCACCGCTGCCAAGTTATCTGGTTCCAAGAGGCAGATTTTATTTATTTATTATACCCCACATTAGCCCAAAATAGACTCGCGTTCAATGTTGCTTACAAACAAACAATAAAGTGAATAAAACATAATAATGTGCACAATATAACACAACTTACAATAAGTTCAAGAAGCAAATTAATACATGTGTAAGTAACAAGGGATTTAGAACATCTCAAGGACAAACAAATAATGTAGGCCAGACTGGGCTTTCTGACAAGTCTATCATGATATATTATAGGACCTGAAGCACTACTTTTGGATATAAGTTCAAAACAAAGTTTAGCCACAAAAAAAATCTTCCTTCTGGAAATGGATAACTTCATTAGCTGCTCTGAGGCACTGGTAGGAAAATTTTTGAAAGTTTAGATGAGAGGCATGGGGTAGGGGTAGGGGTGGGGGTAAGGGGAAACGAGTTTTGCTTTGCATGCATATCTATCTAAAATGGAGGTAGACTGGAGAGTCCAATATGGTCTTTTTCTGCTGTTATTTACTACTACTACTACTAATAGCATTTATACAGCGCTACCAGACGCACGCAGCGCTGAACATTTGACATAGAGACAGTGGCGTAGCAAGGAGGGCTGCCACCCGGGGCAGTTCGCCGTTGCACCCCCCCCCCCCCGGGTGCAGCACGATGACACCCCCCCTCGGCACATCAACACCCCCCTCCCCCCCAACCCAGTGCCTACCCTCCTCAGCTCCCTCCAACCAGCTCCCGCACCCTACCTTTAAAGAAATTTCGGAAGCCACGGAGAGGCGAGGCACAGCGCCTGCATGTAAAAGAAGCGTGGATCGTCATCGGGCCTTCCCTCACGCTCTCTGTCCCGCCTTTGTGGAAATAGGAAGTTGCGTCAGCGGAGGGCGGGACAGACAGTGTGAGGGAAGGCCTGATGACGATCCACACTTCTTTTACATGCAGGCGCCTCGCCTCTCCACGGCTTCCGAAATTTCTTTAAAGGTAGGGTGCGGGAGCTGGTTGGAGGGAGCTGAGGAGGGTAGGCACTGGGTCGGGGGGGGGGGGAGTGTCATCGTGCTGCACCCGGGGGGGGAGCTGGCAGGGAGCCCCCCCCCCAAGCTTACACCTGGGGCGGACCGCCCCTCCCACCCCCCTTGCTACGCCACTGCATAGAGAGACAGTCCCTGCTCAAAGAGCTTACAATCTAGGTAAAACAGACAGACAAGGGAATTACAGGGTAAAGAGGAACAGGGGAGGAGGAGGGCAAATGAGTAGCAGCTAGGAGCCAAAGGCAGCAGTGAAAAGGTGAGCCTTCAGCATAGATTTAAAAACAGGTAGAGATGGAGCTAGACGTATGGGTTCAGGAAGACGGATCCAGGCATAAGGTGCAGAAAGATAAAAGGAACGAAGTCTGGAGTTAGCGGTGGAGGAGAAGGGGGACGACAAGAGAGACTTGCTCAGAGAGCGGGGTTCACGGGGAGGAATGTAGGTAACGAGGGGTCATGGAGTGGATGCATTTAAAGGTCAGTAAGAGGAGTTTGAACTGTATACAGAAGCGGACAGGGAGCCAGTGAAGAGACTCGAGAACTTACTATGTTATTTGCTATGTTCCTACGCATTTAACATCTCTATAGTCTGTATCCCTGTGGCTGTGTACTTTATGTGT
Source organism: Microcaecilia unicolor (assembly GCF_901765095.1). Classification (NCBI taxonomy): domain Eukaryota; kingdom Metazoa; phylum Chordata; class Amphibia; order Gymnophiona; family Siphonopidae; genus Microcaecilia; species Microcaecilia unicolor. The sequence goes on along the minus strand of NC_044043.1, from coordinate 70,042,598 downwards.
GTGTCTCTCTAGAAATGCGTCTGTAACACGCACCTTTCTGTGTATTTTTCTCTGTCTGTATGTGTTGCTCCTACTTCCCTGAAATGCAGAATCTTGGTTGATGTGTTGGCACTTGATTTGCTTGAGTAACCGTCCAATCTAATTAAGAAAATAAGTTTACTGAGTGTGAGCATTTATCCTGTGGGGCACATCTGAGAGAAGCAGGGAAGCCACACATACCCTGAGTGCCAGGGAAAAGGCTCTGTGATCTGCCCCCGCAGGGAAAGGGAATCCTTTGAAATGAAACAAGGAGCTCAGATACAGGAACAGTAAGTGGGGAGGGGGGGGGGGGGAGGTTTAGTAGAAGGAGAGGGGCTTTCCACACTAATTTGAGGAATAAATTGATCTCCTGTTTTCTTGCTTTGAAAACAAAACAGTAACAACCAATTTAGAGAAAAGAGCGAGGGGAAAGCAGATCATAGCAGTCTACGCCATGCCATCTCACCCTACCCCATCCCATTCCACTCTGGTGCACTGTGGCATTCATAATTCCTTTCCATACGCGGACTGATTCTTCTGGCCTTTGAGCCAAGAGCCATGTCCTCTATAAAAATTAAAGTGAAACAAAATACACAAAGTACTTTTTCTCAAGCCAATTACTGGCAGAGGCAGCCCTGTCTCTCCTTCCTGCCTAACAGCCAACCCAGCCTTTGCTAAACATTTCATGCAGACATTCTCTTTTGTAATAACAAGTGTTATGAGCCAAGCTGTTCTCTGCCACAGGAATGATCTCTGGTGCTGCGATTTTAAGGTAATTGCTGGAGGTGATGATCACTGAGTGCTTTTAGTGGTTGGCACAGGTATAGAAACCCTTCAACACACCTCTCTGCCTTCTGATGGCCCTGCTTGAACATACATCTAGCAAACTCTGGACTGTGTGGCCATACCTCGAATATTATGTGCAATTCTGGTAACTGCATGTTAAAAAAAGATAAAGCTGAATTAGAAAAGGTACAGAGAAGGGTGACCGAAATGATCAAGAGAATGGAATGATTCTCCTATGAAGAAAGGCATAGAAAAGAGCTGAGGGGAGATATGACAGACATCTAAAATAATGAGTGGAGGGGCATGGGTAGGCGTGAATCACGTGTTTACTGACTTTCCAAAAGTACAAGGACTAGGAAGCATGCAGTGAAATTACTGAGTAGTACATTTAAAACCAATCTGAGAAAATATTTCTTCACTCAACATATAATTAAGCTCTGGAATTCCTGAGAATGTGGTAAAAGCTATTAGAATAGCAGGGTTTAAAAAAGCTTTGAACATGTTCCTAAAAAAAAAAGTCCATAAACCATTATTAAGGTGGACTAGGGGAAAATCCACTCTTTATTCCTAGGATAAGCAGCATGGAATTTATTTACTTTTCTGGGACCCTGCCAGGTACTTGTGAACTGAATTGACCACTGTTGGAAATAAGAGACCGGGCCTGATGGACCTTTGGTTTGTCCCAGTATGGCAATGAGAATACAGTTCTGATTATTGATCATGCACAGTTGTGCAGAGAAACAGAGAGACAATAGAAAATCAAGGACAGCTAGTCACAATGTGTGGTTATCAAAAGAAAGGCTGTGTTTATGAGAGGACCTTCTTTTCTACTAAGAGGATAGGTAGCAGATGCCTGGAATGGCCACCACCAAAAGCAATAGTAACCAAAATAACTATTTACAAAGGGATACTGGGGAATTTAGCACATTTGAAATGTTTGGGCCCAATATTCAGCTGCTGGCTGACCCTACTGGCATTATCCTCAGAAACTCAATCAATGTTAGGCCGTGTCTCCAGCATTGACTTTCTGGATTTATGGAGCTGGCAAAAACATAGCTGGTTAAGTGCAATATTCAGCACTTCATCAGCTATGGCGTACCACTTAAAAATAGGACTGAAATTTATATGGTCCTATTTATACGGTTATCTTGGCTGTTTAAGTGCTGAATATTGGCAAGTGCTGACTGTGCCCCCCAGAACACCTCCAAAATCTCCAGATTTGAGTGGGCACTAACCAGACATTTTCAGAGTTAGTCTCGAACAACTACTACTACTACTACTACTATAAATCATATCTATAGCGCTACCAGTCCTACGCAGCGCTTCACAAATGAACATGAAGAAAAGACAGTCCCTGCTCAAAAGAGCTTACAATCTAAATCTAAACAAGCGATTTAAATGGCCAGGAGCTGTTTCTGGCTGTTTAAATCACTTTGCATGTGGAATCACTGAACAAAAATGAGGCAATTCCATAAACTGGCACCCAGATGCATGCGTCACTTATGTGTGGCAAAGGTGCCATTGACATTCATCTATGTTTCACTTGGCGTTATTCTATAAAACAGCACCTAAGTGCCATAGCACCTAACTGGAAGGGGGGGGGGGGGGAGTTGTACATGGAGGGCCATGGGCATGTCTGTCCCTTACACACATAGGGCCTTCTATATAAGGTGCCTAAAAAATCCACACGATAAACATTTCTGCCTAAGCATATTCTATAGGCGGTGCCTAGATTTAGGCTTGGTATATAATTCAAACAAAATAAAACATGAAATATACAATACGCTTAGTTGATATCCCAGCGCCTAAAACTACGCACCTCTATTTACACCAATGAAAATGTGGTGTAAATCCTTGCACGTTGATTTATCTATCTATCTATCTATCTATCTATCTATCTATCTATCTATCTATCTATCTATCTATCTATCTATCTATCTATCTATTTATTTATTTAACACATTTATACCCCACATTTCCCCACTTAGTTGCAGGCTTAATGTGGCTTACATAATACCGTAGAGGCAGGCTCCGGTTCGGTAAAATACAAATACACAAAATAGTAGTAAACCTATAAATAACATGAGTATAAGGCAACAAAGATATGATAAAAAGTCCAATACGGTCCATAGTTTTGCTGTATCACAGGAAGTAGAAAATTAAGTTGGGTCTGAGGGGTAGGCCTTCTTAAACAAGGTGGTTTTCAGTGACTTCCTGAATTTGAAATGGTTATGAATTGATTTACGCGCACTGGGCCATATTCTATAACAAAGCGTGTAAATTTGGGAACACCCACATAACGCCCATTTCCCCACCCATAACCATGCCCCTTTTGAACTGCATGCATTAGAATTTAGGTGCAGTTCGTTATAGAATATGCTTAGTGAGTTGTGTGCGTAAATTCAAATTATTGCCAATTAGTGCTCATTATTGCTTGTTAAGTGCTGATAACAATGCTGATTAGCTTGTTAAGCCAATTAAGTTATACACGTTGTTATAGAATATACCTGGATTTCAGCATGGATCTCTAGATGCTACATTGAATCTGGCAGATAGTTTATAGAATACTATAAATTATACATATCACATGGTGAACTTAGGCTTGTCATCAATGTATACCTGCTATTGACAGGGCACAAGAAGGCATGCCTAAAAATGAGTGTGCCAATGCCAACATACCAGTGGTGTAAACATGGAGTGGATATGGGGGCCTGGGCCCCCCAATTTGGGTTCAGGCCCCCCAAAGTCTGCCCCATCATCACTAAAACTGAGTATCCACGCTGGGGCGGGAAAGCAGGGCAGGCAGCACGGCGCTGAGTATCGCCACAAGAAGGGTTCTGCTGACCCCTGCTAGCCCAGATATGTGGAGTTGCAGCAGGGTGGAGAGAGGGGGGAGGTGGAGCAAAATGTGCCCTCCCTTTCGGCTCAGGCCCCCCCAAAATCGAGATCTGGCTATGCCTCTACAATATACGCTAGTATTTTATAACAGAATCTTGGCACCAATATGCCATTATAGTATTGGCAGTAAGCCCATAGCATTGGGGTAGCTAAACTGAGGTGCTAAATTCTAGAATTGCCATGCAAGCACGTTTTGCTTCATGATTTAATTTTAAAGAAATCAGCAGATTTAATCTTTCTTACTGAAATGGGGTTAATGACAAGAGAGGGTCCCACTTTCGTGGATAGTTGTCCCGCAGGATCTCATATAGGAGGGAACTCAATAAACGGTGCCAAACCTTAGGCGTAAAATAATCGCGTTATTTTATAAAGGAATCCCACCTACTGAACCTTGGTGTAAATGCCGACACCCAAATTAGGCGTGGTCAGGCAGTATACTGTAATTCCAAGCACAACTTTTCAGAATGCCCTCAACGTGCTCATGGCCACGCCCCCTTTTGAGATAAATGCTATATGAGTTAGGCACTGTGCCTTATAGAACAACGTGAATTCAGGTGCATTTGCATATGATAATTAGCATCAGTAATTGGCTGTTTGTGCCCAGTTATTTTTGATTCCAAGTTCATTGTTCAATTTATTTGTACATGCATTCTTAGAAGTACGTCCAAAGTTCGGTGCACAAATTTTGGACACCGTATGTGGGAACTGGGGAACAGTAACCAGCTTATAATCGAACGAGAATAACGCCCAAGTTCCGACCTAAATCGGGAGATGGGCGTTCTTCTCACAAAAACAAATAAAGCGGTATAATCGAAAGCCGAACTTTGGACGCTTTCAACTGCACTCCGTCGCGGATGCGGACAAAGTTGACGGGGGCGTATCGAAGGCGTGTCGAAGGCGGAACTGGGGCGTGGTTATCGGGCGAACAGAGATGGGCGCCCTTCGCCGATAATGGAACAGTTTTGAGCTAGAATTTAGGACACTTTTTCTGGACCCTGTTTTTTGACGAATAAGGCCCCCAAAAGTGCCCTAAATGACCAGATGACCCCCAGAGGGAGTCGGGGATGACCTCCCCTGACTCCCCCAGTGGTCACTAACCCCCTCCCACCACAACAAATGATGTTTCACAACTTTTTACTTTCACCCTCAAATGTCATACCCTCCTCCCAAGCAGCAGTATGCAGGTCCCTGGAGCAGTTGTTAGGGGGTGCAGTGGACGTCAGGCAGGTGGACCCAGGCCCATCCCCCCCCCCCTACCTGTTACAATTGTGCTGCTTAATGCTACTAGTCGTCCAACCCCCCCAAACCCACTGTACCCACATGTAGGTGCCCCCCTTCACCTCTTAGGGCTATAGTAATGATGTAGACTTGTGGGCAGTGGGTTTTGAGGGGGATTTGGGGGGCTCAACACCCAAGGGAAGGGTGCTATGCACCTGGGAGCTCTTTTACCTTTTATTTGGTTTTTGTAAAAGTGCCCCCTAGGGTGCCCGGTTGGTGTCCTGCCATGTGAGGGGGACCAGTGCACTATGAATCCTGGCCCCTCCCACGAACAAATGCCTTGGATTTATTCGTTTTTGAGCTGGGCGATTTCATTTTCCATTATCGCTGAAAAGCAAAAACGCCCAGCTCACACCTTGACGAATAAAACATGGGCGTCTTTTTCTTTTAAAAAATACGATCCGCCCCGCCCCTTCACGGACCCGTTCTCGGAGATAAACGCCCATGGAGATAGGCGTTTCTGTTCCATTATGCCCCTCCATGTCACTTAACCCTCCATTGCCCCAGGTGCAAAATAAGTACCTGTATATATGCAAACCGCTTTGAATGTAGTTGCAAAATACCACAGAAAGGCGGTATATCAAGTCCCATTTCCCTTCCCTACATATTCCAAAGCTGTTTAAGAAGGGATGAGGTGTGGTAATGCTATTTAAAGAAAATTTACATATACAACACATTTCCTTCATTTTGATAACATGGAGGGTATGAAAATTGTATTGTTATCATTAGACTCTAAAAAACACCTTGAAGATTTTATTATGCTAGCTCCCCCCTCCCCCCCCCCCCCCACCCGGCAAAAGTCAAGGTTTTAGAATTATTAATAGACTAGTAAAAAAGGCCCGTTTCAGTGAGAGATGAAACGGGCCCTAGCAAGGTTTTGTTGTCCTGCGAGCCTCCTGTTCCCCGGGCCCCCCTGCAGCCACCCATGGCCACCGACCCAGCTGTCCCTCAGCCCCCCTCCAGGCACCTGTCCGCTGCTGGCGCTCCGTGATGCAGGTTCCATTGGAAAAATGGCTGCCGAGGGGCAGGGGGAGATGGCGTTTCGTCGAGTGTCAGTGCTCTGCCCTCGTCATCATCACGTAGTGACGCAAGGGCGGGGCACACACTCATGGGGAAAGCGGATATCTCGACGCCTCAACTTCTGGTGATGGCTTCATTTAGAACGTTGGGGTTGTGAATTATGTGCGGATGGGGTGTGGCTGAGGGCGGGTCTATGAGTGAGAGTGAGTGTTGCTGAAAGCCTAGCCTACCAACACTGCAGGGCTTCAGTGTTTCCCTCCCACAGAGTGAGCTTCAAAATGTTGCAGGTGAGAATTATTTATATAGATGTTGTTATTTTAATTTCCATTCAGTTTGAAAGGGTAATGGTAGTTGGAGATTTACATCTTCATGCGGATTCTCAAGAAGATGGAAGAGCCTCTCATTTTTTAAAAAATCCTCAATAGAATTAACGTGCATATGGTTGATTAATACAAGTAGTATTCAGCACACAGGTCACTGCTGGATGTCATATTGATGCCAGAGGGAAAGAATATGCCAATCAAATTATGAAACACCACCAATTACATGGACAAATCATTATTTGCTAGAATTTCAACTGAGATTGTCAAAGTTTGGTTGTTTGAAAGATAAAGTGAATGTGTCATGTACCAGAGGTAAAATTTATCTGAGCAAATTTAGGGATGCAATATGTCAGTGGTTTCAAAATTATGAAATTTTGGTATCTGAAAAGATGGTTCAATTTTGGAGCATTCCCTTGGTTGAGGAATTACATAAGATTGCTCCTCTAAAAGAAGGGAGGCAACTCAAATCAAAATGCTGTCCTTGGTATCTAGATTCTATATTGGATTTTAAAAAGCAGTTGTAGGTTACTGGAGAGAAAATGGAGCTCAACAGCTCTAATCACAGATAAGGAGGAATGGTAGATTCACTTGAGATTTAATAAGAAACCGATCATGGTAACTATATTAAAAAAAAGACTATTATGCTAAGCAAATTATGTCGGGAGATAATGCTGTCAGAGGTTTGTTTAAATTATCTAATCAGCTTCTGACTGCTAATAAGGTCATGAACATTTCAAGAGCCACTGGCCTCTTATTTTGAGGAAAAAGCTGAGGTTTTAAGAAATGAAGTTTTGAGTGAACATTCTAAAAATGTGGATCAGGGTTCTTAGATGAAGCTTAGAGACTTTGAGCAGATCGGTCAAACAGAATCAGAGTTGATAGGTATTCAAAGAGATTGTTTATGGGAGAAATTTCTTAATGTGACACTACCAGAAATAGACATCACTTGCTCAGTAGGTTTTGTAAAGGTAGTTGTAAAGATAGTCACCTTGACTCACGCCCAGCTCACTCGTTAGGGTGTGCAGGAGAATGATTGAAGAAATGGTTAATGATGTTTATAAATTAGGGGGTTGATATTCAAAGCATTGTACTTGACCAGAAAAGGCTCCCTAGCCTGTAAAATCGTTTGTGCAAGACTATCCGCTGATACTCAGTGCCACTTAACTGGTTAGTGCTGCTAAGTATGACCACAGACCACTAAACTGAGAGCCAGCTATTTTGTGGGTGGTCTGGGGGTGGAATCAACACTTAACCGCCTAAGATAAGCAGCCAAATTGGACCACAAAAATCTCCGTCCTATCTTTATGCAATGTCACTCAGTTAAGTGCTGAACATCACACTTAGGGGCCCTTATACTGCAGTGTGCCTAAAAATGGCCTACGCTGGTGTAGGCGCGTATATTGGATGCACACAGGTGCATTCTTCAGTGCGCCTGCAAAAAAGGCCCTTTTTTTTTGCTGAAAATGGACGGGTGGCAAAATAAAAATCAGAGCATGTCCATTTTGGGCCTGAGACCCTACCTCCACTCATTGACTAAGCAGTAAGGTCTCAGGAACTAACCAGGTGGTAATCGTCAGTGCGCGTACACTGCCAATTACCACCCGGTTAGCGCCAGGTGGTAGAAAATAGAAATTATTTTCTGCCACACGTTTTGGATGCACATCAAAATTAGAATTACTGCCCAGGGCATGCGGTAGCTGGGCGCTAGTTCTAATCATAAAGAAACTTCAGACCTCTCAAAACACGGCAGCCAGGCTCATATTTGGAAAAACGCGATTCGAAAGCGCCAAAACCCTCTGAGAAAAACTGCACTGGCTTCCAATCAAAGGACGTATTGCTTTCAAAATCTGCACTCTGGTTCATAGAATTATCTACGGTGAAGCCCCCGGATATATGACAGACCTTATAGACCTACCACCCAGAAACACAACAAAATCAGCACGAACATACCTTAATCTCCACTACCCAAACTGCAAAGGACTCAAATACAAATCAACTTATGCATCCAGCTTTTCCTATATAAGCACACAACAATGGAACACATTACCAAAAGCCGTGAAAACAACGTATGACCACCTGAAATTCCAGAAATCACTAAAAACTAACCTGTTCAAAAAGGTATACCCTACTGACCCAACCTAATTACCTAAACCTGCAACACAAGCAAAACCAAAGAGCGTAATGGACATAACACAACTTCCCCTCTCTACAATTCCCTATTGTGTCTTGTACACATGAACCTTATCCACCACTATATCACTTTGTAATTGTTATACCGGAACTGGTGATCGCCTATACGGTACTATGTAAGCCACATAGGTGGGAAAATGTGGGATACAAATGTAACAAATAAATAATAAATATGACATGCATTCTACGCACATGGAGGGGCATAATCGAACGGCGCCGGGACCGTATTATCGAAAAAAGATAGCCGGCTATCTTTCGTTTCAATAATATGGTTGGAGCCGGCCAAATCTCAGCATTTGGGCCGGCTTTAGAGATGGCCGGCATTGGTTTTCGGCGATAATGGAAACTAATGCCGGCGATCTGAAACCCGGCCAAATCCAAGGTATTTGGTTGTGGAAGGAGCCAGCATTTGTAGTGCACTGGTCCCCTTCACATGCCAGGACACCAGCCAGGCACCCTAGGGGGCACTGCAGTGGACTTCACAAATTGGTCCCAGGTGCATAGCTCCCTTACCTTGGGTGCTGAGCCCCCCAAATCCCCCCCCAAACCCACTCTCCAACACTCTACACCACTACCATAGCCCTAAGGGGTGAAGGGGAGCACCTACATGTGGGTACAGTGGGATTTTTTTTGGGGGGGGGGGTTGGAGGGCCCCCATTTACCACCCCAAGTGTAACAGGTGGGGGGGATGGGCCTGGGTCCATCTGCCTGAAGTGCACTGCACCCACAAAAAACTGCTCCAGGGACCTGCATACTGATGTCAGGGAGCTGGGTATGACATTTCAGGCTGGCATAGAGGCTGGCAAAAAAATGTTTTTTAATTTTTTTTTTGGGTGGGAGGGGGTTGGTGACCACTGGGGGAGTAAGGGGAGGTGATCCCTGATTCCCTCCGGTGGTCATCTGGTCAACTGGGGCACTTTTTGGAGGCTTGGTTCTAAAAATAAATGGACCAAGTGAAGCCGACCAAATGCTCGTCAGAGCCGGCCTTCTTTTTTCCACTATCGGCCAAAGCCGGCCATCTTGTAACCAAGCCCCCGTCCCGCCTTCCATACCCTTCCGAAACGCCCCCTTTAATTTTGGCCGGCTCTGCGACGGAAAGCAGTTGGAGCCGGCCAAAATCGGCTTTCCATTATACCGATTTGGCCGGGTTCAGGAGATGGCCGGCCATCTCCCGATTTCTGTCGGAAGATGGCCGGCGATCTCCTTCGAAAATAAGCAGGATAGGCACCTACGGTTTCTTAGTAAAAGGGCCCCTTAACCACATAAGAGATAGCCAGACACATAAAACTGGATAGTCAACGCTGGTGCCCAGACACAGCCCAGCATTGAATATCTTGGAACGATGCCACCACAGGTTAAAGAAACGCTCACCACCGCTGGCTGGATATCTATCCCTAGGATGTTATTATATGTCTGTGTTTAAAGATGAAAAGGGAGATCAGAGTTCTTGTAAGAATTATAGATCAATAGCAAATATTTGCCTTTTGCCAAAGTTAATAAAGGCACTAGTGACTTACGGAGCCTAAGAACTGAATTAGAACTTATAATTACCTTACATTTAAGGCAGGGCTAAAAACTCAGCCTTTCACTCAAGCCTTTCAAGTTAGGTAGAATCGAGACGGCTTTTACTGGCAGCGAAAGGGCTCCGTTTTGCATTACATTTTTTTCCTCTATCCTATTGATGATTTCAGCTTTCTGTTTTAGTAACGTGAACTATTTTGATTGTTCCCTCTTGAAAGGAGGTGTAACAAGTGTCAAATGTTCTACTGATTTCCAGTCCCAGATGTTGGCTTTTCTTCTCTTGCCTACGGTACCTACCTTATGATAAAGAAATCTTATCATAAGGTAGGCAGGAGGTATCTCTGTCCCACCTGCACCCCCCTAAAAACTGTGACTTATACTCCTAGCTGTGGGATTTCCCACAGGTATGTTCCATCCAATCTGACTTAGCTGCATTGACCAGCAGAACCTAAACACACAAGGCACTCTATCATCTGCCATGCACCGTTCTGACAAACTCGGTACTGATATATCTTATGTTGAGGTAAACAGCAGTACATTGATTCACACACTATCTTATGATTCTCAAGCTTTTCATTTATGTCTTTTAAATTACTTCTTTTGTTTCACAGCTTAAATTCATCATATTTTTCTTTCTGCTTCTTTGGGTTTCCACATCAATTGGAAATACCCCGACTGGGGCTACAGCACCACGAGACTTTATTCCCAACCACATGGAGATTTTCCCCCATTATTAAAGTTTCCTTCCCCACACTCCCATCCAGCTCAGTCATCACAAGAATATCCTTGGCCGGGCTGCAACTCCCTGAAAAATCTGGTATTTTTACCCTTTGAATCTGACCAGTAGATGTCACAGTTCAGCACTTAAGCTGCCAAATACTGACTTAATCTCTAGAACACCCCCAACATAGCTGGCTTTGAGTTAGGTGCTAACCATGATTTTCAGTGGCACTTAGCCAGTTAAATGCCATTAAAATTAGCAGCGAGTCCCAACAGAGCAATTTAACTGGTCAGCGGCCAGCATATAGTTTTTCCTGTAACCAGAGAGCAATAAATAGCACAAATAATGATGTCAGAAATATAAAATAATGCCACCAATGGGGCAGAGAGGAGGAGGGGAAAGGTCTAAAAGAGATGGTAAAATATCCCTTAGCAGCTCTCATTTTCAATTAATTGGGTACTCGGGGAAGGGCCTTCTCTCTGGCAGGGCAGGATGTGCAGGCTTTCCTAATGTGATTCTTTTCATGTGTTTCACAGTTAAATTCTTGGGTGCATTCCTGGGTGACAAGGTGAGAAGAGATGATAGTTCTGAAAATCCCAGGGTTTTTGTTTTGTTTGACTTAAAGATGCTACTGACAAGTTGCAGCTAGCAGGGGAGATTCATAATTTTCATTCCCTGGTCAGATGCAATGAAATAATAAAAACAAAACCAGCTGGAAACATGACCTGATGTCCAGCTACCAAGTGTGACAAAGAGGGGCATAATCGAACGTCGCCAGCGAAATAGATTACTGGCGATCTATTTTGGCGGCGGCGCAACAGCTGGCCAGAACCATATTATCGAAAAAGATGGCCAGCCATCTTTTTTTCCGATAATACGGTTTAGCCGGCCAAATGCCAGAGTTCGCCGGGTTGAGATGGCCGGTTTTGTTTTTCAGCGATAATGGAAAAAAATGCCGGCGATCTCAAACCCAGCGAAATCCAAGGCATTTGGTTGTGGGAAGAGCCAGCATTTGTAGTGCACTGGTCCCCCTGACATGCCACCCTAGGGGGCACTTCTAAAAATTAAAAAAATATATACAAATACCTCCCAGGTGCATAGCTCCCTTACCTTGGGTGCTGACTCCCCAAATCCCCCCCCCCAAAAACCCACTCCCCACAACTCTACACCACTACCATAGTCCTTATGGGTGAAGGGGGGCACCTACATGTGGGTACAGTGGGTTTTGGGGGGGATTTGGAGGGCTCAACACTTACCACCACAAGTGTAACAGGTAGGGGGGGATGGGCCTGGGTCTGCCTGCCTGAAGTGCACTGCACCCATTAAAAATTGCTCCAGGGACTTGCATACTGCTGTCAGGGAGCTGGGTATGACATTTGAGGCTGGCAAAAAAGGTTTTTATTTTTTTAGTTTGGGAGGGGGTTGGTGACCACTGGAGGAGTATAGGGAGGTCATTCCCCATTCGCTCTGGTGGTCATCTGGTGAGTTGGGGCACCTTTTTGAGGCTTGGTCATGAAAATAAAAGGACCAAGTAAACCCGGCGAAATACTGCTTAACGCCACTTTTTTTCCATTATCTGCGAAAGCTGGCCATCTGGTAGCCACATCCATGCCCGCCCATGTCCCGCCTTCGCTACGCCACCGACACGCCCCCTTGAACTTTCGCCAGCTCGGCAATGGGAAAGCGGCGATGGTGTCAAAAAAGCCGCTTTCGATTATAAGGATTTTGCCGCTTTTGAAAGATCTCCGTCCATCTCCCGATTTATGTCGGAAGATGCCCGGCGATCATTTTCGAAAATAAGCCTGAAAGTTGTGAGGTCAGCCACGGCGGGAACTTGATGCTTTTGTTTTGGTTTAATGGATACTTTTTTCCTGAGACTTGGTTTTATTTTGTTTAGGTGTCCAGACACACCATACATAAGGAGACTAGAAAGCTCCTCGCATGGAAGACCATGATAGTATCTTTTTCCAGAAAAAACCATGAAACATGGGGAGATATTGCAAATTTAAGCTAAAAAGAAATGATGCTCAAAATCCTCTCACATCATCTCATTTTATGGGCAGAAAGTAGAAGCATTATCTATCAGCTTTCCAAAGATTAAGGGGTCCTTTTACTCAGGCGTGCTGAAAAATGGGCTGTGCTAGTGTAGGAGTTTTGCGACCCAAGTGCATGACCCTGCATTTTGGGGGATTAAACCTTAGCTGCCAAATATCGGTCCATTCCTCTAGCTTCGCTAGGTCCTTCCTCATGTCATTCACAGTATAGAGGGTGTAGTGCTTCAGTGTGCGAAGGAAGAGAGGGACTTGGGGGTGATTGTTTCGGACGACCTTAAAGCTTTCAAACGGGTAGAAAAAGTGACAGCCAAAGCCAGAAGGATGCTTGGGTGCATAAAGAGAGGCATGACCAGCGGGAAAAAGGAGTATTGCGTGCAGTTCTGGAGACCGCACCTACAGAAAGATATAAACAGGATGTAGTCAGTCCAGAGGGCGGCTACGAAATTAGTAAGCGGTCTTGAATGCAAACATTATAGGGATAGGCTTATAAACCTCAACATGTATACGCTGGAAGAGAGGAGGGAGAGAGGAGACATGATAGAGACGTTTAAATATCTCAAGGGCCTTTATGTACAGGAAGAGAGCCTTTTTCAAATGAAGGAGAGCTCTGGACATACGATAAAGTTAAGAGGGAATAGGCTTAGGAGTAACCTAAGGAAGTATTATTTCACAGAAAGTGTGGTGGAGGCGTGTAATGGTCTCCCGGTGGAGGTGGTGGAGTTGAGGACTGTTCCAGAATTTAAAAAGGCAAAGACTAATCTCTTTGAAAAAGTCCTTTATTTGAATAAGCACGTTTACTCACAGTTAACTGCAGATCAGAGGTTGTGCTTAGGAACAGGAAGAATTAGGGGTTACAGAGGATGGGCAAACTGGATGGCTCATATGGCCTTTATCTGCCATCATGTTTCTATGTGTCTAACAATATCTCTATGACAGTGACTGCTGCACAGTATAGGTATGTGTATGTTCAGTTAGGATGAGAGAAAATATATTTCTTGTACAAATTATTTGTTTTGGGAAAGGAGGAACTAAGGAACTGAGTTACAGCATGCTGGTGTATGTAGTGCAGTGCTTTGGTAAATATATTGGACTTGGAGAAAACTTATGTCTTCATAGGTTGTGATGCTTCTATGGAGGAAGTGACCTGTGTAGTCTTGAAAGCTTATATGCTACTACACCTTTGTCTGTTGGTCCATGCGACCAGTTGTTGAAGAGACTACGGAGGTGCCAAGATATCAAGTTATAGATGTTCTCTGTGAGTCAGGCCAAAAAAGACACATAGGGGTCAATTCTATGAAATGCACCAAATGTTCAGCCCCCAAGATGCAGCGTCCTAATCACTAATTCCGTAACAGCATCTGGACGCCCAGATTCCAGAATACTATATAAACAGAATCTACTGTAATAAAACTCACCCTCAACGTTCTGAGGACACTGACGTCAGTGAAGCCAAGCCCTGACTTCCTTCAAAAAGGTTCGAAGGTTCGTGGTGGTGAAGCCACCAAAATCGCTCCGGGCCCCGCCCTCGAGGGCGGAGCAATGGCAGAACAACGAAGGGGTTGGCAGGGAGGGAGGCAGGGAGGTGGAGGGGGGTGGGACATCGCTCCGGGCCCCGCCCTCGCGTCAAACGTCATGACGTTGGGGGCGGAGCAATGGCAGAACAACTAAGAGGTTGGCCAGGGAAGGGGGGTGTTAGTGACGAAAACCTTGCTAGCGCCCGTTTCATTTGCTCTGAAACGGGCCTCTTTTACTAGTACATTATAAACCATAAAATTGTACTGCTTTGTCACCCTCCTGTCTCCATGCATAGATCCCTGTCCTTCATCCACCTGACTCTTCCTATCTCTCACCTATCCATCCCCATCCTGTTAGACTGTCACTGGAATGCTTTGATGTTTCACTTATATATACTGAAAGACAAAGTGGAGTGGAGTGGAGGAGTGGCCTAGTGGTTAGGGTGGTGGACTTTGGTCCTGGGGAACTGAGTTCGATTCCCGGCACAGGTAGCTCCTTGTGACTCTGGGCAAGTCACTTAACCCTCCATTGCCTGCTGCATTGAGCCTGCCATAAGTGGGAAAGCGCGGGGTACAAATGTAATAAAAAATAAAAGTGGGAAATGGACCAATGACTTCAGGATGACAAGACTATGGTGGTATAAAAAGAATAAACTTTATTGTAGACTTGACACAGTACTGTGTTTCGGCCACAGGCCTGCCTCAGGAGTCTTCTTCACTTCCTGCTGCTACCTCTGCCACTGTTGCTACTTCGAAAGAGCAACAGCAGTGGCAAAATTCAAAGTAGCAACAGTGGCAGAGGTAGCAGTTTATTCTTTTTATACCACCATAGTCCCGTCGTCCTGAAGTCATTGGTCCATTTCCCACTTTGTCTTTCTGTATTTGCAGCCTGTGGGATTTTGTGTTCATCCACTCCGTGGAGAGCCTCCCCCATCACTTATATATACTGCCATCTACCAACATTTGCTTATTTCTGATCTGATGAAGAAGGGCAACCTTCGAAAGCTAATCAAGAAATGTATTAAGTTATGTCCAATAAAAAAGGTATCATCTTATTTTATTTTGTTTTATTTCTATTGATTACCAGAATACTAGCGTAACTCAACATTTATGTACCAACATTTAGGTGCGACTACTTACGCCATGTCAATAGCAGGCATAAGCGTGTGCACCTAAATGTGGCACTTTAGAGCATAACCTACAGAACAGTGTGTAAAAGTAGGACCCTCCCAAGCCAAGCCCATGCAACGCCCCCTTAGCAATTACACACCAAGGACTAGATTCTATATATGTCACCTAAAAAAATCGGCACTGAAAAGAAATACACCTAGGCATATTCTATAAAGTACGCCTACATTTAGATGTACTTTATAGAATAAGCCTACATTTCCGCACGGATTATATAATATGCCGAGCACCCATTTGCGTGACTAAACTTAATTGTGGGCAGTTAGACCAAGTAAATTAGGCATGGACCGGGTCTATTCTATAACCATGTACATAGATTTTAGAAATGCCCATGACCCGCCAATTCCACGCCCATGGCCATTGCTTGCCCTGGGATTGGTAGCATGGAATGTTGCTACTAATTGGGTTTCTGCCAGGTACTTTTGACCTGGATTGGCCACTATTGGAAGCAGGATACTGGGCTAAATGGAACATTGGTCTGACTCAGTATGGCTACTCTTATGTTCTTACTGTTTGTTGCTAGAATTATGAGAATAATGTCCAGGATTTTCTCTAGACCATTGATAGCTGGAAAATATTTCCATGTTATTTGCTACTCAGACTTGTCTCCAAAGTGTTGAATGATTTTCCTTTCATAGGTCCTTCCACGAGTTTCTACCCTGGTATTGAACACTGATGCGCAACTATCACTAATAATTAAAATTTGGTTCACGTTACATAAATGTGTCTGATGAACATTCTAATGATGAAAATCCTAGTTGCAGCCTTTGCAGGCAGGCAGTACCCTTATCGGCTGTAAGACATCTTACCTAAGTGAAGCTCCAGCCTTGATGCAGATGAGAAACTTGAGTTCCCTGCTGGAGCCACGCATTCACTGTAGTTCTCATTATAGGCCACTTCTCCAACACCATATTGATCACCAGCTTTCACTTAAAGTTCAAGACTTTGGGCGGTGCAAGCAGGAGCCCTGGGATCTGATCTGGATCCTACTTGTACTGTACTGTGTATTTCTCTTGGCTCCAGCAAGACAGAGCCCGGAATGTAAATTGACTTCAGAGAAGAATGTGCTTTCCAGTGCCAGCTGTTCCCTGATATAATCTGTCTGGCACCTTAGAAGCAGGGGATTGATCTGGCACCTCCCCTGGCACCCTTCAATTTAGCTGACACTGGATCATTTTGTCAAATATCGGTAGAGCATCCTTAGAAGAAAGTCACAAGCATGTTCTGGGTATACGCTGCAACGTTTGCAACGTTTTTAATACTCACTCTGTATTAATGAAAAATGTTACTGTCAGGTCAGTATATTTGATATAATTTAGGCAGCTCCTCCCTCTAAGAACAAGACAGAGAAGTTTGCAACAATATTACAAATTACTTCAGGTGCTCTGGAATTAATTGCTCCATGTTGGTTATGATGTCATAAATAACAGCATGCACTGAATTGATTGTTGGATCCCATTTTGAAAATAGCATTGGAAGCGTTAAAGAGCCCTGACAACATCTACTTATCCACTTGGGAGAACCCAAAGCTAACATGGGTGGGCACTAGGAATAGAGGTCTGAATTATACTATAACAGACAGAGCTGGTAGCAGGGTTCAGCCTAGCGCCCCTCCCCCAAATTGACTTTCGGTCCTTCCTTTCCCCCAACCATAATTACCCCCAATAACAACCCTCTCGGAACAATCTTATAAATCCATGCACTGATGCCCCTGGGTCCCTATTACTATTCTGACACTTTTATTCTCATTAAAGTATTTATTTGTGAATTTTTACTATTATGTGCGTTAATACTGTATTTTGTTAGAATATTTTTTTAATGTGATCTATAAATATAAATGAAAGTAATTTCTGACACCGTTCTAAAACAACTGATTCCAGAGGTTCATGGGAACTGAAAGAAAGTAGCATAACATGTTATTTATAGAAATTTATTTTATCTTCATAAGCGTCCAGAAGGTTTGTTAAAGGCAGGTACCATCTCCGTTCAAATGCCCATCTGAAGATAAATTCCACTGTAGGGTTGCCAACTCCTTCCATTGTTTTTAAGTCAGGTTGATCCAATCCTGAAATTATCCCAATACACACATAGACTTGTAATTCTACTTTTCTTATTGTCCACCAGACCAGTCTAAATGAATGGGTTATGCCCCTCTACCAGCAGATGAAGAAAGACACTTGTGAACCCTATGCTATATAAAGCACTGTGCAGCAAACCTCTCTTCAGTTTTTCTCTGTCTTCAGCAGATGGTAGATCGCTATTACTAGTGGATTGGTACTGGCGTTTTCTCCCGGGATCAGCTAGAGAACTGGGTATCTGGTTGAGCTTAGGCAATCGGGGGATCCAGGCTCTTGACTCTGCCTCAAAAATCTGGGAAGATACCTGGAGGAGTCCAGGTCCCTCTCTCCCTCTTGGGCTCTTCCAGCTCTGAAGAGATATTCATAGTTACCTCCTTCCTTCCTGTCCCCTTCTTTTTCCACATCCCTTCATTCCCCCTCCATTCACTAGTACTCCCCCCCAAAAAAAGAGGTAAGAGCAGTGACAGGCAGCAATATGTCTGGAAGCATTGTGTGAAGCCCCATGAGGAGTGGGGCTGGGCTAGTCGCAGAAGCAGCCACAGGTCTATTGCAGCCAGTTGGGACGCAGGAAAGGGAGCCAGGAGCAGTTCATCCAAGGATGCAGATGGATGGTTAAGTTCTGGCACCTGCGCTGAAGTTCATTGAGGTAAGCAGTGTGGGAAGCAGCCCCTGGCAGAAAAGATAGGGAGGAGGGAGGAAGTGCATGGCAGCAGGGAAGTGATGACATGCATATGGGAGCAGGCTAGTTTAATATTGGGAACAATCTTGGAAGCATTTCGCAGAAGGAATTGCTCATAGTCGTGCCTGTGGGCAGTGGCATAGCTAGGGGTGGGCCTGAGTGGGCACAAGCCCCACCCATTCTTGGCTCAGGCCTACCCAACGGCAGTGCCACACTGCTCTCTTTCCCCCCTCTCCTCCGTGGCATCCCAGCATCTGCGCTCCTGTCTCTGAACCCTGTCCCTCCTCGGTGTCCATACAGGCATCCTCGGCACCTGCAGTGATTCATTCTCGCTGCTTGCGCAGGCCCTGCAGGCTTCCATTTGCCGCATTCCTCCAGACAGGAAACAGGCAATGATGTCAGCTAGGGTGGGACACAGCAGATGAATGCCTTTAGGTCCGGCACAAGTAGCCAGAATGAATCATTGCAGGCACCAAGGATGCCTGTACAGTACACCAGGGAGGGACAGGGTTCAGAGACAGGAGCGCAGATGTCAGAATGCCACAGAGGAGAGGGAGGAGATGTGGAGTAGGTGAAAAAAAAGTCTGTGTTCTTAAAAATGATCTCTGGTAAGATATTTGTGGTGTGTTATGATTGGGAGGGGGGGGTAGCACAAGTGTGTGGAAGGGCCCCTCCCATTATATCTAGACCCATCCAAAATACTGAGTCTGGCTACGCCTCTGCCTGTGGGGAGTAGTAGTGTGCTTGGTAGGTATGCTGGAGTCAGGCAATGTAAGCACTGGGAGAAATGTTGGAGGGAACCGATGGCAGTAGTGGTTTACTATGTACTTATATATGTTTGTTACGAGACTGAAATTACTCCATCAATTTGAAATGTTTTGTTCCTGACGAAGTACTAACGAAACATAGCCATGTTGAGCACCTGGTTTTGAAACATAAAGTACCATTGATTGATTTCGCTTGTGACAGACCTTCTACTTTGTATGAAGAGTTCCAGGTCATTGACGTTTTGGAACACCAGCGTTTGATGTTTGGGAGGCTTCCTTCCAAGTCAACTTCCTTTCATTTGGCACCTCTCATTCACTGCTTTGATTGTTCTTCCGGGTTAGAGCCTTAGTTGGCTCCTTCACATGCTTGGATTTTACCTTTGAGTCACTCTAATGGGTGTTTTTGCTGATTTTGTTCCTGCAAAGATCTTATTCATTCTCTGATTTGGGTGGGGCCCATTATTGGCTGGAAATGCTATTAGCTTACAGTTGAATCAGGTAGTCATGCTGTCTTCTTTCAGAGAGGAACTGCAGATAGAATACAAATCAGGGTTTGGGTTTTTTTTCAGGCTATACTTGGGGCATGTTGGAGGCCTGACAGCCTGCTTGTCTTGCTTGGAGAAGTGAAGTAAGGTGAACTCATGTAGGGACTGTTCTTAGCTTGCTGGGGGAAGAAATTGTTCAGTCTAGGTGTCCAGTGACAGGCAGTGTCTAAGAATCTGAGGGCTTCTCTGCCACAGGTTAAGCAACCCTGCAGGCAGAACTTCTTTAGGTATCCCAGCAAAGATTTGTTTGGCTGCCAATTGGTCAGACTTGCTTTTGGGGAGGGAGGGTAGTACAGGCGGCAGGTTTTCATTGAAGAAGAAACTGCCTTTGTACCTAGTGGGCTCAGAGCATATTTGCTCAGGGTCCTGACCCATTTGGGGTCTGCTTTATTACATCTTATTCATCTGTACTAGTCTGGTGGATGATAAGGAAGGAAAATTTTGGTCTTACCTTCTAATATTCTTTCCTTGAGTCTTACCAGACCATTCCAGTCCAGTCCAGTCCCCCCCTGGTATTTTCTGTTGTTGCTGCTCTGTTTTGACATGGTATTGAGCAGCTGGATACATGAGCTTATGGACTATTCTGAAGTGTGGAGGCATTTCTGGTGGAGGCGGTTGGATCCCCCCCCCCCTTTAGCCTTGGATGTATTGAAGGGGGGGCAGATCTACATTTGCTTTATTACAGATTAAAACTGAAGAGAGGTTGGCTGCATGGTGCCTTATGTAGAGTACGGTTTGTTACCTGACTCTGCTAATAGAGGGGCATAATCTGTTCATCTGGACTGGTCTTGTAAGGAACTCAAAGACAGAAAATTAGCAGGTAAGACCAAATTTTACCTTTGAATAGGGGAATCAGACCTACAATTCCCATTATGCAATAGGGTTAAAAGCAGAGCTGACTCAGTCCGCTCTGAAAAAAAAAACGGAGCCAGTTGGCAACCCCAAATCTATGGCTGGGAATGGAAATCATCATGCTGTTGTATTGGCATGATCTAAGCTCATGCATATTGGCACCCAACCAAGGTCCCTTAATCCAAAGTGAGGATGCTCTACGATCTTTTTGAGGTCTTGTATATGCAACCAAGATGTTTTTTTCCTTTAAATTCCTACATGGAAGAATTGGCACATGGAGAATCTGAGCTGAGAAACAAAAAAAAAAAACCAGTTTATGTTTTGTAATTTAAAAGTTAAGAAATTCAACGCTTTATTAACCCAAAGCTGCATGGTAGGAAAACTCAGCAATGCCAGTAATGTGATCCATGCTCTTTACAACAGTGACAGAAAATAATGAGGCAGGATCTCTGGCTACAGGCAGCTTCCTTCTAGCGCCACAATCACCATCTAATGCCCAGAAATATTTAACCCTCTCCTCCAGTTTCTATATTGGCTATATCATTCCAGCATGTCTGCTTCAGAGATTTTTCTATGTTCACAGTGCCCTGCACTTATTACACAGTAGGAAAAACCTGGAAATTGATTCTTTGTACGTTATTGTTCAGCAGAAACTCCCAGGAACAGATTGCCTTGCTTATTATACAGAAGGAACTTCTGAGAACAAGGTGCAAGGTGAAATCTTTATGGCCAGAGATTCTATGTATGATGGGAAGGAGCATATTGATGTTGGGGGGTGGGGGGGGGGGGTGTACTACCATCCATCTAGACAAGATGAAGAGACAGACAGTGAAATGTTAACAGAAATTAGGAAGGCTGACCAAGTTAGTAACAATAATAGTGGGAGATTTCAGTTACTTCAGTATTAATGGGTAAATGTCTTATCAGGGTGTGCAAGGGAAGTAACGTTTCTAGATGCTATAAATGACTGCTTATTACTAATGACTGACTACTAAGGGTGTAAAAAGTCTTGAAGCGGTTCAAAGAAAAGCGATGAAAATGGTAAGTGACGTACGAGAAGAGACTTACTGACCTGAGCATGTATACCCTTGGAAGAAAGAAGAAACAGGAGCGATATGATACGCACGTTCATAAATTTGAAAAGTATTAATCCACAAACAAACCTTTTCCAGAAGCGGGAAGGTGCTAGAACTAGAGAACATGAATTGAAGTTGAAAGGGGGCAGAATCAGGAATAATGTCTGGAAGTATTTTTTTTTTAACTGAGAGGGTGATAGATACCTGGAATGCCCTTCCGTGGGAGATGGTAGAGACGAAAACAGTAATGGAATTCAAAAATGCATGGGATAAACACAAAGGAATCCGGTTTAGAAAGAATGGATCCGAAGAAGCTTAGCGGAGATTAGGAAGCGACACTGGTAATTGGGAAGCAACGCCAGAACTGGGCAAACTTCTATGGTCTGTGCTCTGATTGTGGCTGAACAGATTCAGCTTCAGCTTCAGAAGTTGGAGAGAAAGGCCAGTGCAGGGCAGACTGATTGTGGCTGAATAGATTTGGATGGGCTGGAGTGGAGCTTTTCAGGGGCTTCAACTTTAACTTCAAACATTTTAGACCAAGGACTACTACTACTACTACTACTATTTAGAATTTCTATAGCGCTACAAAGCATACGCAGCGCTGCACAAACAGCTGGGCAGACTTTTACGGTCTATACCCTGAAAATGGCAAGGATAAATCAAGACCAGTCACTGAACCAGGCTCATATATGTTATAGCCTCCACATTAACGCAGTATTGTGAGAAATTCTTTCATGTACTTTTTTTTATATATATATACTTTTATCGCCTCAGCGGTGCTCGTGACTAACTTGAAACTTCTGTTAGACACTCAAAAATGCACCCAGATTGTCACCGGCGATTACATTTATAGACTACTTCATCATTTATTTAAGTCTTCACTTCCCCCCCCCCCCTTTATTTCTTAATCTCTTAATTATTTATACGCAATACTTAACTTGCACTGAACGGCCAGACCAAGGGTTCAATACTGCCCGATATGCATGTTTCACCATAAAAGGCTGTGTCAAGGGCTCCCCCTTAGCCGCTCTTAGTACCAGCCTCGCAATGTTTTGTTCCTCTGCTAATCAAGGTCAGGTATACATATGACCAGGCACGTTAAAAACATTAACGCACCTTAGTAAACATACCCCTAGATGTATCATCAGTATAATGCTCTGGTATTATGTCTCTGATATTTTTTTTTTGTTACATTTGTACCCCGCGCTTTCCCACTCATGGCAGGCTCAATGTGGCTTACATGGGGCAATGGAGGGTTAAGTGACTTGCCCAGAGTCACAAGGAGCTGCCTGTGCTGGGAATTGAACTCAGTTCCTTAGCAACATTCCATGTAGAAGTCGACCCTTGCAGATCACCAATGTGGCTGCGCAGGCTTCTGCTTCTGTGAGTCTGACGTCCTGCACGTACGTGCAGGACGTCAGACTCACAGAAACAGAAGCCTGCGCAGCCTTCTACATGGAATGTTGCTAGTGGAATAGCAACATTCCATGTAGAATCTCCAATAGTATCTATTTTACTTTTGTTACATTTGTACCCTGCGCTTTCCCACTCATGGCAGGCTCAATGTGGCTTACATGGGGCAATGGAGGGTTAAGTGACTTGCCCAGAGTCACAAGGAGCTGCCTGTGCTGGGAATTGAACTCAGTTCCTCAGTTCCCCAGGACCAAAGTCCACCACCATAACCACTAGGCCACTCCTCCACTCCAATTCCAGTGCTGTTAAATGTGTATATTTTTTATACTGTTTCACGGTAGTTCTGTTATTAGGTTTCAATCTACTGTTTTCAAGTTTACCTCATTTATTGTATTTATGTTTATTCTTGGTTATTTTACTATTGTTATGCTGTTAACAAAATTGTAAGTTTTATGTTAAACTGTATCTGCTGTACACCACCTTGGGTGAATCTCTTCATAAAGGCGGTTAATAAATCCCAATAAATAAATAAAATAAAATGATAACTAGAAAAGGTTCAAAGAGCGATGACTGGTTGTCGGATAGCTTTGGGCCGGCCCTGGCAAGATCCCTGACTACCAATGCTTATTGTACAGCAGAAGCTTCTGGGAACCAAATCAAACTTTGTCGAAAAGGAGTTCCTGGAAGCTAATTTCTTCTACTTATTAAAGATAAAAAGAGGCGTTCCAAGGTTTTCACTGGTTGGCCTTGGGAAATTTCACAGATGAATGACAGAATTGTTATGTTTGCTAGTTTACTCTTGCAGGAAATCTACAAGTTGCTCTGTAATGGTATAAATAAATTAATTTGCTCTTCTTCCAGGGTCATCACTGACACGTATACACCACATAGATGTAGACATGCTCAACTTGCAGATAACAAGGACTTCTCGTGGACTTTGGATGGAAGCAGAGAGTTTTCGAGACGCAGTATCTCAAACCCAGGAATTCAGGCTTGATACAAAAGGAGATGAAGTAATATCAAAAGAATGTTTTAATTAAGCCTCAAGCATTGCTTTCTTTTTTATTCACAGCCCTGTAGGAAGGCTAATTAATCTGAAACAGCAGCCAGAAATGTAAACAGCTCTGTGCACCATATACATCAGCCAGTTGGAACTTGGAAAGGGGCAGAGATCCTCTCAAGAAATGTTTACCTACATAAAATTGGTGCATTTACTATCTGCACAATAAAATCCTCAGGTACAAGCTTTCCTAATATGGATTAAGTTTATCATCTCATAACTGAACGCAACAACAATGTGCAGTGAATTTCTCCTTCCCTTCCTGTAGTGTCCAGCATTTCTCTCCATTCTTAACCTCTCAAACCCCTTTCCCATGGTGTCCAGCACTCTTTCACAGCCTTTCAACCCCAACCCCTCCCCCTGTCACGGTTGTGCCCATGTTTCGTGTTCTTCTTCCTCTCGCCACCTGGTGGCCAGACCTGGTGGCTGCAATGGACTGTCTGGTTATTGTCACCCGTTTCAGATTTCAGCCCAGTCTGGTCCGGATCTTCCGGGCTGCCAGACTTGCTTGCTTGGATTGAACCTACACAGCACCCGTAGTTGCCTGGTGATTGCTGCAGTGAGCCTCAGCTGCTGCGGGGCTTATTAGTCAGTTGGAAATTCTCTGCCTTTGCCTTTGCATCGCCTTAGGCCCTGGTTTGTTGGTGCTTGCTGCACTTCTGTTTAGTTTGGATTCTTGCCTGTGACGCTTGTTTGTTTCTAGTTAGTCTGTGTGTAGTTTAGATTAGGTTGTTGCTTGTTTTCTAGTTTTGTCTCTGGGTTATAGTTTTGTGTCTAGTCCTTGTCTGTTTGTATTTTTAGTGGCTGCTCTGCAGCTTCCAGTCCTGTCTCCTCTTTGTCAGTATTTGTTCCCTGTTTTAGTGGCTGCTCTGCCGCTTCCAGTCCTATCTCTTCTTTGTCAGTATTTGTTCCCTATTTTAGTGGCTGCTTGCAGCTTTCAGTCATGTCCTTGCGCTTATCCTTTCCCTGCCTTGCTGCCTCTGTATATTCCTTTCCCCTCTGACCCTCAGTCCCTGTTCAGCCTAGTTGGGATCCTGTTCCTGCCCTGTCCTATAAGTCCTGCCGGCCGCCTGCAGCCAGGAGCTCAACTCCTGGTAAAAGGTGGCCATGTGCAGGTGAAGCCTAACTGTTTCTCAGAGTTCTGCCCTGTCTCTGGTGTAGGGAGGTTTTGCCTGCCACTGCCGCTCCTCGGCAGTGGCCCAAGGGCTCACAAACCCAGTTTCCTGCTTGGAAAATGTGACCCCCCCCCCCACCCACATACACACAGAGGGCTAGATTCAGTAAATAGCGCTCAAAATTTGGCATAGAACAAAATCAGCGTTCCATCCTTTTCTTCAATGGGCACTCAAAGATGATCACCTATTATAGAATAGCATTGCCAATTTTCGCACCCAAATATGGGCGCCAGGACTTACTCCTACTGAAACCAGGTGTAATTCCCAGTGCCCAATTTAGACACATCCCTGGTGTTCTATAATGTGTGCAAATTTTAGGAACACCCCTGACTCGCCCATGCACCTCTCATGGCCATGCAGGGCTGGCGCAACATGTTAAGCGAGGTAAGCATGGCAGGGGGATGCTTACCCGTTGCATCATCATATCGAAAATGCCCCTCCACACCTTCTATCTCCTCCTCTTCATCTCGATTCCACTCTCTGTAACACAAGACAACGTAAGGATTCAAATGTTTGTTGTTCTACATCACAATGCATTGCCAACGGTGAAGACATCTTCTTAGTGTTAATCATATAAGAACATAACATAAGAGTAGCCATACTGGGTCAGACTAATGGCCCATCTAGCCCAGTATCCTGTTTTCCAAACAGTGGCTGAGATAGGTCACAAGTACCTGGCAAATTAATTTTTTTCTGAATGTATTATTTGGAATATGTCAGCTTTGGGAAATGTGCATTTCCGATATCTTGTATATCCACTTCTATCTCTATTACTATGACAGGTTTTCTATATAGGTCTAGAATGTGTTTGCTTTTGCAAGGGTTGTTTACTGGAGCTCTGAAGGGGTTTATCCTCCCCCCCCCCCCCCCGCATATCCACTACCTTGGGAGAGAGATGATGTTATAGGGGGCCCATTCCTTCCTAACTACGCCACAGCCAGTCAGGCTTTCAGGATACCCATAATGCATCTGAATGAGATAGATTTACGTACAGTGGAGGTATTCATTGTGGATATCTGAAAACCTGACTGGCTAGGTGTATCCCTACAACTGGGTAGAGAACCCCTGCTCTAGAATGAATACTCTTCTAATACAAAGAATGTCATACGGAGGGGCCCTTTTACAAAGGCTTAATGAAAAATGGCCTGCGGTAGTGTAGACGCGTGTTTTGGGCGTGGGCAGAATCATTTTTCAACACACCTGTAAAAAATGCCTTTTTAAATTTTTTGCCGAAAATGGACATGCGGCAAAATGAAAATTGGCACGTGTTCATTTTGGGTTGGTAAGGTCTCACGCTGTAACCGGGCAGTAATGGTCTATGTACATAGAATGACGATTACTGCCCGTGCACCAGAAAATAAAAAATATTTTCCAGCGCGCGTAGCAGACGCACGTCAAAAATGAAATTACCGCAAGGACCACACTGGGCGGTAACTCAAAACTGACACGCGTTGGGCGCCCATAGGCACCTATGCAGCTTAGTAAAAGGGTCCCTGTATTTATTTATTTATTTATTTGCTGCATTTGTACCCCACATTTTCCCACCTATTTGCAGGCTCAATGTGGCTTACATTACATTGCAAAAGATATAGTTATGAACAGAGTAAGAGGTTTGTTCTAAATTAACATATTACTATGTAAGAATTAAGGAAGATATGTCTGTGGAATAATTTACATAACATATAATGAAAAAAGAAAAAAAATATGATAATATGGCTAATATAATCAGTTAATAATGGAACCTATCCTAGCACAGGAATGTCAAACTCATGACTAATGATGGGTCGCTACAGCAGCCACGCCTTTATCGATATGCCGCATTAAAATATT
Organism: Microcaecilia unicolor; assembly: GCF_901765095.1. Lineage (NCBI taxonomy): Eukaryota > Metazoa > Chordata > Amphibia > Gymnophiona > Siphonopidae > Microcaecilia > Microcaecilia unicolor. Next base: position 70,015,612 of record NC_044043.1, on the reverse strand, counting down.
CAAGCTATTTTCCCCCATTACAGTTACTTAGGAGCCAAATTTACATTATATAAATTAACCAGATGTTAAATTTAGAATGCGCATTAGATCCTATGACACAGGCCGAATGCTTGACACATCTGTCCTAGTGGGTACAGCTAGTCTTTATGCTCTGTCTTCTGCATCTCAAAACCGGCTAGAGATGGAAGCTCTACTGAATTAACAGACAAGTTTACCAGATGGCTCCAGGTGCGTTTGCATTTCTAGATTTTCAGTTTTGCGCTTCTTTTTCTTTTCTGCCACACTGGGTTTCAGAGTACAGTGATTCCTGCCGAACTGTCTACACCATTTCCTGTAGTACCTACTGGTCTCTAGCATTCTCCCATCTACTACTACTACTATTTAGCATTTCTATAGCGCTACAAAGCGTATGCAGCGCTGCACAAACATAGAAGAAAGACAGTCCCTGCTCAAAGAGCTTACAATCTAATAGACAATAATAATAAAGCAAGCAAATCAATTAATGTGTAGAGGAAAGAGGAGAGGAGGGTAGGTAGAAGCGAGAGGTTACAAGTGGTTACAAGTCAAAAGCAATGTTGAAGAGGTGGGCTTTCAATCTAGATTTAAAGATGGTCAAGGATGGGGCAAGACGTAGGGGCTCAGGAAGTTTATTCCGGGCGTAGGGTGCAGCGAGACAGAAGGAGCGAAGTCTGGAGTTGGCAGTAGTGGAGAAGGGAACAGATAAGAAGGATTTATCCATAGATTGGAGCGCACGGGAAGGGGAGTAGGGAAGGACGAGTGTGGAGAGATACTGGGGAGCAGCAGAGTGAATACATTAATAGGTTAGTAGAAGAATTTTAAACAGGATGCGAAAACGGATAGGGAGCCAGTGAAGTGACCTGAGGAGAGGGGTAGTATGAGTAATAAAATGTAGCATGAGTAATATAACTGATGTACTGCTTATTTCTAGGATAAGAACCATAAAATGTATTGTACTGTTTTGGGATCTTGCCAGGTATTTCTAACCTGGATTGGCCACTGTTAGAAACAGGATGCTGGGCTTGAAGGACCTTCGGTCTGTCCCAATATGACAATACTTATGTTCTTGCTTATGTTTGAAATCTGCTGCAGCTTTTATTAATACACAGATTAAAAGCACCCCATTCCTTCTGTTAATTGGAAGAGGATAGGGAGATAGAATAGGAATAGAGAGAACATAGGAGAGGCAATATAACTCTAACGTTACCTGCTGCCTTCACCTCGCACTAGATAAGAGCTGGATCAGTTTCCCCGTAGGATCTAGGTAGCATTAATCAAGCTGTAGAGGCAAAGGTTGGGAGCAGGGGACATCATAAATAAGCCACGAATGATGTAAGGCACTGGAAAGGAACTCAGCAGATTATCAACCTGCTGTACTCCTGGTGTGTGCTTGGGAAGGGAGAGCTAAAGCACTGGGCCATGACAGCAGCCTGGACGCTGGCTATCGGTGTCTGCCTCTCTGATTTACTCAACAGGCCCAAAGCCCAGCACTGTGGGAGTCACAGGGGCAGTAGGTCAAGCAGTCACATGCCTCTTTTGTTCATTCATCACAAGCAAGGGTGCTTGAGAAGCGGATAAGGAGCCCCAAACCACAATTAACAATTCCAGATGTGTGTTGGAAGAGGGACTCTCTAATCGGTAGCCGCAGTGAAGGATCCAATTCTGTGTGTGTGTGCAAAACGGTGGAAGAAGATTAATAATGGAACGGCCCTATTTCTATGGAATGTGCCAAATCATGGGGTCTCAACCTGTTTTGGAAAAATGACTATAAAAATTCGAATTGTGCTTTGCTAATGATTGTGCGTTAAGAAATTTTTAAAAGTTGATCAGAGTATGACTGATAGCTGACTGGGGAATTCTGATTTCCTCTTTCTGCCTCTGTTCTCTTTGGGAGTCATTTTCTAAGGAGGCACCTAGGCAGAGAAGGAATATAAGGGTATATCTTGCATCTATTTTATAAAATAGGCCCAGGCATCTATACCACTGCAACCATCACACAAACTTCCAGTTCTGGTTTATCTTACTCTCATATGTAAGTTTCAGTGCTATCCCAGCTCTGCCCAAACTCCACCTCAGGGAACACCTATGTGTACATCATGTAAAAATAGGAGCTAGTTTTATACATAGATACGTTGGGTCTGTTTTATAAAGCACTTAACCTGAACACAGAAAATGCTATTTGATATGCTCAGGTTGCTTTAGTGTCTCTGGTTCCTTCCATTTCTCTGCTTTCTCTCTATAACATGACAACTGAGATCCTGAAGTACGCACAGTTTAACCAGATCAAGCCAACGAGAAATGTGAATGAGGGCAGAGGGCAGGTAGGGCCAGGCTACAATTCAGAGCACCGTAGAAATACTCTTTCGGGGGCTTTAGGACAAAGTTGAGAGGTTTTAGGCTTTACTCTTGATCTTCTGCCTTAGGACATCCTATGGAGAAGGGGAACAGGAGAGATCTAGGACAGACACTGGATTCAGGGAGGGAAGCAAGAGAGATGCTGAGAATGACGGAAGGAGAGCAGGAGAAGGTCATAGTAACAAGGTAAATGATGGCAGATAAAGACCCACACAGTCCATTCAATCTGCTCAACACCTTCCTGTCAACCTTAGAGGGTGAGGGGAAGACACCTTAAGTTACACTCCTAGCATATGTCATGAATGTGATATAAAATAAACATTCTTGTTCTTGATCTGTCCTTGCCATTTTCTAATTGCTGGAGTTGCCGTCGAAGCCCACTCCAGCCTATCCAGACCTGTCTTTCTATAATTGAGACTAGAGAGTTGCATGGAGACAGAAATCTTACCCATCCCTGCCTGTCCCTGCTGGAATCTTACCCATCGCCACCCGTCCCTGCAAGAATTTAATGGTACATTAAAAAAAATTCCGGTTGGCTCTCTCAGTCTCTCTCTGGGTTCAAGCCGCAGCACAGCAGGCAAGGAAGGAACAGAAGCTGGAACTTGGAACACTCTGGTGCACAAATGTAAGGATTGTCTAATTCACTGGCATTGTGTGCTGAGAGGTCGCCACATGCACACGCCAGTAGGTCAGGTGACATCTGTTGCTTGTGCCTGTGTCAGAGCTGAGGTCTGTGCATTAGCCCGAGAGTAGAGCGGATTAATAGTAACATCGTAAGTAGATAAAAAACTGAATGGTCCAGTCTGCCCAATAGTCACGCTTCATTATCAATTCATAATTAAATCAACAATGAACGTGATATTATATACTTGATTATGGTCTTTCTTTGGCGTTTCTGGGACATAGACCATAGAAGTCTGCCTAGCCCTATCCTTATGTTCTAACTGCTGGAGTTGTCGTCAAAGCCCACTCCAGCCTATTTGTCTTCTCATTTGTGGGAAACACACTGTAAAAGTCTGTCCAGCACTGTCTTCATGTTCCAGCCTCTAAAGTTGCTGTCTAAGCCCTTCCCAGCACATTCTAAACCAGATTGTCATATATGAGACACAGACCATACAAGTCTGCCCGGTACCGACCCCTAGTCACAGCTGGAGTCGCCATCTAAGCGTCACATGACACACCCACACACATGCAGCCATTTAAGTTTAGGTTTAAGTTCCATTTTCTAATTAGAGATCCTCTGTGCTCATCCCATGCATTTTTGAATTCCGTCACCATTTGTGTCTCTACCACCTCCTTAATGGAAGACTTTTCACATTTATGTTGTTAAAACAAGGAGGAGGAGGAGGAGGAGTAGACAGCACTCATAGAACTTGGTACTCAGTAAGTGAGAGGCTGGCACAAGTGCTGTGTACACTTCCACAGGAACCGCACAGGAACAGCTTCCGTCCCCACGGGAACCCTGCAGAACTGTTTCCGTCCCTGCGCAGGATTCCCGCGAACCCCGTTCCTGTGCAAGTCTCTGATTGGGACACAGACCATAGAGGTCTGTCCAGTTTTGCCATAATCGGGACAGAACATAGAAGTCTACCCAACAAACAGGAAATACCGACTAAACATACAAAAGGTTTCAACTCATTTCAACGTCCTTTTTCTGGCAGCGCTACCCGAGGCTGCTCAGCTGAGTTATGGATAGCCCACAGCATTCAGGATCAGAACAGTCGGGCATGTGATCATGTGCAGAACCCAAAAAGCAGGTCCTGTTCCTCTTCCATGTAGGTACAGAGGGCAGACATGCTTTCCTCCTCTCTCTGTTTATCATTTACAAATAGCCAAGACACACCAAAGGCGCCAAACCATTTGACCCAGGTTGGGCCCTGAGCCGAGTGCTTTCTGCTCGGTTGCTTAGACCGGAGCCAGGAGCTTCCCTCCCATTCTCTGGCTGTCAATCCAGGTAATAGTCAAAAGGCCTTATCTGTAACACATGAAGACACAGCGGTTAGTCTGAGCTCCAGGCATTTCCTGCTAAAACCACTCATGTGTGTAATGTGGCTGGAGAGTCCAGCAGCCAGACTAGTTTTTATGTACCACCCACCTCCTGCTCTCCCAACCTGGCCCTTCAGCAAATGTAGATACTCAGGCTGCAAATAATATTCAAGCAGACACACTCCCTCATCTGCTTATATATAGAGATCTGTACAAAAACATATACACTGATGACCACAGCGCTGCATACACACACATGTACATACCAACATATTCAAACACACGCTTTTACACGCAATTTCTTCCAGTTCAGGTGTATATGCATTAGGGAAAATTTTCATTTCTGTTATTTATTTTCTTGTTTCAAAATGGATGTCATTAATAGTGCATGGTATCCCCAATATTCTAGAACAGTGGTTCTCAAACCTGGTCCTGGAGGCACCCCAGCCAGTCGGGTTTTCAGGATATCCACAGTGAATATTCACGAGATAGATTTACATGCGCTGCCTCCACTGCATGCAAAACTCTCTCATGAATATTCATTGCTGTGTTTCGGCCCAAAGGCCTGCCTCAGGAGTCTTATAATTGATTAGATCTCAAAAATCTTCAGAGTTGAAGCACTTCATAATAAACCGGGTAAGATGGCCTTTGGGCCTATTTATTTATTTAGATTTTGCTCACACCTTTTTCACTAGTAGCTCAAGGTGAGTCTTTGATCAATACATCTACTTGTATATACGATTGTCCCTCTTGTCTCTGGAGTCCATGGTCCTTCTTCCACTTCTTCCTTCGTCTATTACAGCACACTAAAACCAGCCAGCGCAGATAAAATCTCACCCTGTTTAGCACAGGTAGGAGACAGAATTCAAATAAGCCACGAGTAAAAAATGGGGCACAGACAGCCCTGACAACAAGCATGGCGACATTACTGCAAGCTAATTGTCAGGGCTGCTGGTACTAACACCACCTCGAGGAGATCCAAGAGCCCCTTAGGTTATACAATAACTCCCCCTATCATCACGCCCCCTTCCCTCCCTCCCCTAAAGCACATCAGTAGCATCTGACCCCTCCCAAAACATCAGTAGCATCCCCCTTTCCCATCATGATCCCCAAGTATTTATTGGGAGAGAGGGTCCCTGTTATCTATAGTCTCAGGGCAGGCGTAATCCCAATTTGCACCTGTATTCTTCAGTGCTGGGTTCAAAATGGCAACTCTGACCCCTGGTAGTCTCGCGGTATTTTTGCTAGGGGCCAATTTCCTAAATAAGGTGTACACGACTATTGCTGGGGATCATAGCCACCATTTTGAGTCTGGCACTAGAGAGGGCAAGAATGACAAGAATCGCTCCTGCCCTGAGACCCTAGACACCAGGGAACCTTTCCCAGCTGGTACTGGGAGGGTCTTTGATGGGTGGAGGGAGAGGGGCGAATTCTGCTGTGCTTCAAGGAGTGGGGGTGGGAGAGAGGGGCAGATGCTGTTGATGTGCTTTGAGGAATTGTGGGGGTGTGGAATATGATGCTAGGGGGATGGGGAGGGAGTTATTGTGTTACCTTTAGGGCTGGGTTAAATGCATCAGAAGAAAGCGTCAGTGTACCCGTGCTATTTGCTGATGCGTTCAAGCGGATAAAACCTTTCTTTCCTAGAGAAGTTTTTCGACACCTAGTTCAATTAATGGTATTAAGTCACCTAGAGGGGCATAATTGAACAAAAACGCCTATCTCCATGGGCGTTTATCTCCGAGAACGGGTCCGTGAAGGGGCGGACCGAACCGTATTTTGGGAAAAAATAGACGCCCATGTTTTATTCAACAATGTGTGAGCTGGGCGTTTTTGTTTTTCAGCGATAATGGAAAATGAAAGCGCCCAGCTCAAAAACGAATAAATCCAAGACATTTATTCGTGGGAGGGGCCAGGATTCGTAGTGCACTGGTCCCCCTCACATGCCAGGACATCAACCGGCCACCCTAGGGGGCACTTTTACAAACCAAAAAAACAGGTAAAAGAGCTCCCAGGTGCATAGCACCCTACCCTTGTGTGTTGAGCCCCCCAAATCCCCCTCAAAACCCACTGCCCACAAGTCTACACCATTACTATAGCCCTAAGGGGTGAAGGGGGGCACCTACATGTGGGTACAGTGGGTTTGGGGGGGTTGGACGACTAATAAGCATTAAGCAGCACAATTGTAACAGGTAGGGGGGATGGGCCTGGGTCCACCTGCCTGAAGTCCACTGCACCCCCTAACAACTCCTCCAGTGACCTGCATACTGCTGCCAGGGAGCTGGGTATGACATTTGAGGGTGAAAATAAAAAGTTGTGAAACATCATTTTTTTGTGGTGGGAGGGGGTTAGTGACCACTTGGGGAGTCAGGGGAGGTCATCCCCGATTCCCTCCAGTGGTCATCTGGTCATTTAGGGCACTTTTTGGGGCCTTATTCGTGAAAAAACAGGGTCCAGGAAAAGTGTCCTAAATTCTAGCTAAAAACGCATACTTTTTTCCCATTATCGGTGAAATGCGCCCATCTTTGTTCGGCAGATAACCACGCCCCAGTTCCGCCTTCGCCACACCTCTGACACGCCCCCATCAACTTTGTCCGCATCCGCGACGGAGTGCAGTTGAAAACGTCCAAAAATCGGCTTTCGATTATACCGCTTTATTCATTTTTGTGAGATAAACGTCCATCTCCCGATTTAGGTCGGAACTTGGGCGTTTTTCTCGTTCGATTATAAGCAGGCTAGACTACTGTAATGGAATATATGCTGGATGCAAAGAACAACTTGTTAAGAGACTTCAGACTGCCCAAAATACAGCAGTCAGATTCATTTTTGATAAATCCAAATTTGAAAATTTTAAGCCCCTTCGAGAAAAAATTACACTGGCGCCCAATAAAGGAAAGAATTAACTTCAAAATGTGTGCCCTAGTCCACAAAATTCTTTATGGAGAAGTCCCAGGATACATGAATAACCTAATCAACCTTCCTTCTAGGAATACATTTATTTATTTATTACATTTGTACCCCGCACTTTCCCGCTCATGGCAGGTTCAATGCGGCTTACATAGTAGTTAGGCTTTCAGTGTGTTGCAGAGAGAAGTACAATCTGTAGCAACGTTGTATTAACGTAGCAAGATACAAGTAGTTATCTGTTTTCACAAGAGAAGGGGTAGTGTAGGTGGGAGAATTAGGGAGGGGGTGAGTGAGTTGTGTTAGGAGATTTGGTGTAAGAGAATAGGGAGGGAGGAGATGTAGGAGGATTGGTGGGAGGGTGTGGGAGGGGGTCAAGGGGTCAAGTTCATTGTCATTATCGCTTGGTTGGTTGTTGTGTGGATGGGTACATAGTTTAGGTTGGATCATTTGGGTAAGCTTGTTTGAAAAGGTGGGTTTTCAGCAGTTTCCAAAAGGTTAGGTGATCGTTGATTGCTCGAATAGATCTTGGTAGGGCATTCCAGAGTTGGCTGCCTATGACAGAGAAGTTGGATGCATAGTAGGTTTTGTACCTGAGTCCCTTGCAGTTGGGAAGGTGCAAGTTGAGATAGGTTCGTGAAGATTTTGATCCGTTCCTGTTCATTCCTAAACCTCCATTATCCTACCTGCAACAGCCGCAAGTATAAATCTACTTAAGCTACCTCCTTTTCCTTTATCAGCACCCAATTATGGAATGCTTTACCAAAAGCTGTCAAAACTACCCCAAATCATCTTAACTTTAGGAAATTACTCAAGACCAGCTTATTCAAGAAAGCCTACTCCCAGAATTCAACATAAATCCTAAAGTCCTCCAAAGCAATATATTAATGGACTATTTGGGACTCTTTTTCCTTTCCCTTTTCCCTCCTTTCAACATGTTCTTCTACACTCTCTGTTTACCACAATATATTGTAATTGATTAATAACCGGGTTGGCGATTGCCTTCTCGGTTTAATGTGAGCCACATTGAGCCTGCAAACATGTGGGAAAATGTGGGGTATAAATGTGACAAAATAAATAAATAAATAAATAAATAAATTCACCATGCAGTAAGTGTCTGCCTTGTACAGTTAATGCAGGCCAAATGCTTACCATGCCCCTTAAATTTACCACACAGGCACTGTGCTTACCACACCTTAAGTAGGTGAAAAGTCTTACTGCACTTTAGAAAACACGTCCATGAACTATCTAACGTAATCCAACAGCAATTATGGGATCTTAGTGTGAGCTTACAGCACTCCAGGAAGGATCCATGCAACTCATAATAACAGATCAGAACTGTGGTGGAGGGATTGGGGTGGGAAAGGGCATGTAGCTCATTCTCTATGCCTGATCTATAATCTCAGGTTTCTGGAAGGAAATAAAAAAGAATCACTGAATCCATCTTGGAAGTGCCCATACCAGAGCACACCAGGAGTTTTTTTTTTTTTTTTTGGAAAATATTTTTATTAAGTCAATAAGATAAAACAAACAATGACAAAAATATATCTCGTCAACAAAATACTGCCATCCGCTACCATGCCTCAGGATACTTCAAGGTAACACTGTACTAGATTAGCTGGTGAATACTGGGGAGTGAGTGTGTTACTATACGTACGTCAGTGCATTGCCGGAGCTGATACTACATCACGGATTGTGGATAAGGGGGGGGGGGAGGAGATGGGGAGGTAGGGGAGGGGAAATTAAGTGTATTACTAATAAAAAATGAGTCAAGGGTGGTTAGTTACAATTGTTGTATTAGTGCTATTCACACCAGGAGTTTTATTTGTTTTTGTTTTTTCCCACTCACAATTTAGTGGAGGAACATAAGTACATAAGCGTTGCCATACTAGGACAGACCAAAGGTCCATCAAGCCCAGTATCCTGTTTCCAACAGTGGCCAATTCAGCTCACAAGTATCTGGCAATATACCAAAAGAGTAAAACAGATTTTATGCTGCTTATCCTAAAAAAAAAAAGAGTTGGATTTTCCCAAGTCCATCTTTAATAATGACTTATGGATTTTTCCTATAGGAAATTATCCAAACCTTTTTAAAACCCTGCTACGCTAACTGCTTTTAACACAACCTCTGGCACAAATTCCAGCTTTTAATTTCACAAGTGAAGAAATATTTTCTCTAATTTGTTTTCAATTTACTACTTTGTAGATTCATTGCCTGCCCCCTAGTCCTTGTACCGTATTTTTGGAAAGAGTAAACAAGTGATTCACGTCTCTATTTCCACTCCACTCAGTATTTTATAGACTTCTACCATATCTCCCCTCAGCTGTCTCTTCTCTGAGCTGTCACTGGTTGATTGGCATACAGTTTAAACCAGAGGGGGATTATGCAAGCTAATTAAAAAGATGTTTTCTGTGGGTTGTAAAGTCATATTGGCAGATTGAAAAAGTAGAGAGAGATACACCTACTTTGAAAGAGTGGTAAGCTGCATTTGGAGAGATGACAACGGTAGCGTATCAAGGGCGGGGCGGTGGGTGCAGTCCGCCCCGGGTGCAGGCAACTAGGGGATGTGTGGAGCAGGCGCATGGCTGTCGGCTTTGCCGGTCCCCTGCCTTCTCTGACGTTACTTCCTGTTCTGGGGCAGGGGACCGGCAGAGCCGACAGCCACGTGCCTGCTCCGCACTCCCCCTTGCTAGGAGGCAATTGGTAAGATAATGCAGTTCAGTGAGGTGTGATGTGCTTTGTGGGGGTGTGGAGTGCCTTGAGGGGGGTTACATGCCGGGAGCGCAGCAGCGACCCTCCCTGGGTGAACAAGCTAGGTATGCCACTAAATGATAATGATAGAAATCCTATCAGTGAGTATTCAAAGGGGCACCTAGGTGCTGATGCAGGGCCGCCGAGAGGAGGGGCAGAGGGGGCAAAATTCCCCGGGCCCGGGCCTCCAAGGGGGGCCCGGCACTGGGGTCAGGCCACTGGTGCTGCAGTCCCCGGTCTCACCTACCTGCCTCCACGGCTCCGGGCCCCCTTCATTCAAAGCGGCAGTCGCAGATCGTGTCTCTTCTGGCCTTCCCTCCCTGTGTCCCGCCCTCGCGGAAACCAGAAGTTACATCAGACGAGGGCGGGACACAGGGAGGGAAGGCCAGAAGAGACACAATTTGTGACTGCCACTTTGAATGAAGGGGGCCCGGAGCCGTGGAGGCAGGCAGGAGAGACCGCGGACTGCAGCAGTGGGGGGAGTGACGGGGGCGGCAGCGGTAGGGGGAGCGGAGGTGGGGCGGCCTTGCCCCGGGCCCAGCCTAGTCTCAGGCCATTTTAGCACATGCAAATAAAGGTTTCAATTTTTTCTTGGGAGGGGCATCAGGGCCTTCTTGCATTAATCAGTCAGTGCAGGTACATTACCGCGCATACTGGTTAGCACAGGATTACCATGTGAGACCATAGCACCTACAAAATGGGTGGCATAAGTGCTCATATAGTAATTTTTTTTTTTATTAATGGCCATGTGCTAATGGCAACATTGATGTATGGCTATTAATACAAAAAATGGAAAATCATCTATTTTTCGGCAGCAGCAAAAATGGCCTTAGTGCATGGCTAAAACCTGTGCAAGGGTGCTGTCATGGCTGTAGCCGTGAGCCTGCATCCTGACTCACCTTGTCTTCCGGTGGTCGGTTTCTGTGGCATCTTCAGGCCGTTGACATCCTCTCCTGCCATGCCGGGCCGCCGGCATGGTGGTCTCCAATGCTTCTGCGGTCTGCTGCTCCTTCCCCAGATGCACATGTGTGCGCAGGACATTCTTGTAAAGGGACTGCTCTCAGGAATGCCGGGGGCACGCTGCAGATCACTTCCAGGCAGGGGCATATATCAGGAAGCCTGTGACACTCCGCTTGTGCCTTCACAACAGGTCACCTAGCTGTTCCTAAAGAGTGTTCCTGCCTGCCTCACCATACCTGACCTGACCTGATGTACCATCTCTTGACCTCCTGCCTTGCCTCGACCAACCTATCCACCTGCCTTGTCTCCAGTTCCAGTCTTGCCTCGTCTCCAGCTCCAGCCCTGCCTTCCTAGCCTCCAACCAGCTGGACCTACGTCGCGTCTCCTGTCCTAGCCAGCCTAGCCTAGTGCTGAGCCTAGCCTGGGCGATTCGCCTGCCTCTAGCCGGTACATGGCAGTGGCCTAAGGGCTCACCTTCCCTGAGTCTGTGACAGGTGCGCTAGGGCCACTTTTTGCCATACCTTAATACAAGGACCCCTTAAGAAACCTACACAGGTACAGAAGTCAGACTTCCACCCTTTAAAAGGTTGACAGTAAAATCCACCCTACTTAGGTATGACTAAGAAAAAGCATGACATTCCATCTCAAGGATAGACAAGGGTAAGGCTGAGGCTTGAGGGGAAGGGTATTGTGCATCCGTTTCTTGAGGTTTTTCCTATATGTTTATTGTTGTACAAGAAGCTGTGTTTGTTAATTGATGCCTGATGTTTCTTTCTCTATTTAAAAATCTAACAAAAAGTTAATTAAAAAAAGAACTTCCCCTTTTATGCATTTTCCACAGGGCTAAATGTAACTATGACCATAAATTGCACTTCAGAATAGAATCCTGCCTCTCTTGTGCATTTTCACTGGTTACAAAAAGTACACATATTCTGTAATAGCACATGCACTTTTCAAAACAATCCAGGAACATAAGAGACTCAAAGTTAAAATGATCGTATACTTTGGAACTAATAAAAAAGGACCTGGGTATTTTAACTCACTAAAAAGTGAACAAATTCCACTGATTTCTTTATTGGGATTTATTAACGGCTTTTATAGATTGTTCTAACACATCAAAACCCTCCCCCCTCCCTCAACTTTACCCTTCACATTAACATTAGAATCAATTTTATGATTCATTTTATTCCCTGGCAATTACCTTTTGTTCATTTCATGTTCAGAGCAGAGGAAGGAAGCATCAGCTGCCAAAAGCAAGTTGAGATATGTGTTAAGTTAGTCTAATAAAAAGGTATAATCTTATATTGGTGTGTTTGTTAACCTTTACTTCTGTTAAAATACATCCATCTATCCATCCATACATACAAGTGTACACATAAAGGGGCGATCAGGGAGGACAAAGCCGTAGCGGAGAAATTAAATGAATTCTTTGCTTCGGTCTTCACCGAGGAGGATTTGGGGGGGACACCGGTGCCGGAAAGAATATTTGAAGCGGGGGAGTCGGAGAAACTAAACGAATTCTCTGTAACCTTGGAGGATGTAATGGGTCAGTTCAGCAAGCTGAAGAGTAGTAAATCACCGGGACCTGATGGTATTCATCCCAGAGTATTAATAGAACTAAAAAATGAACTTGCGGAGCTACTGTTAGAAATATGCAATCTGTCCCTAAAATCGAGTGTAGTACCGGAAGACTGGAGGGTAGCCAATGTTACTCCGATTTTTAAGAAGGGTTCCAGAGGAGATCCGGGAAATTATAGACCGGTGAGTCTGACGTCGGTGCCGGGCAAGATGGTGGAGGCTATTATTAAGAATAAAATTGCAGAGCATATACAAAAACATGGACTGATGAGACAAAGTCAGCACGGATTTAGTGAAGGGAAGTCTTGCCTCACCAATCTAATGCATTTTTTTGAGGGGGTAAGCAAACATGTGGACAATGGGGAGCCGGTTGATATTGTATATCTGGATTTTCAGAAGGCGTTTGACAAAGTGCCGCACGAAAGACTCCTGAAGAAATTGCAGAGTCATGGAATCGGAGGTAGGGTATTATTATGGATTAAGAACTGGTTGAAAGATAGGAAGCAGAGAGTAGGATTGCGTGGCCAGTATTCTCAGTGGAGGAGGGTAGTTAGTGGGGTCCCGCAGGGGTCTGTGCTGGGTCCGTTGCTTTTTAATGTATTTATAAATGACCTAGAGATGGGAATAACTAGTGAGGTAATTAAATTCGCCGATGACACAAAATTATTCAGGGTCGTCAAGTCGCAGGAGGAATGTGAACGATTACAGGAGGACCTTGCGAGACTGGGAGATTGGGCGTGCAAGTGGCAGATGAAGTTCAATGTTGACAAGTGCAAAGTGATGCATGTGGGTAAGAGGAACCCGAATTATAGCTACGTCTTGCAAGGTTCCGCGTTAGGAGTTACGGATCAAGAAAGGGATCTGGGTGTCGTTGTCGATGATACGCTGAAACCTTCTGCTCAGTGTGCTGCTGCGGCTAGGAAAGCGAATAGAATGTTGGGTGTTATTAGGAAGGGTATGGAGTCCAGGTGTGCGGATGTTATAATGCCGTTGTATCGCTCCATGGTGCGACCGCACCTGGAGTATTGTGTTCAGTACTGGTCTCCGTATCTCAAAAAAGATATAGTAGAATTGGAAAAGGTACAGCGAAGGGCGACGAAAATGATAGTGGGGATGGGACGACTTTCCTATGAAGAGAGGCTGAGAAGGCTAGGGCTTTTTAGCTTGGAGAAGAGACGGCTGAGGGGAGATATGATAGAAGTGTATAAAATAATGAGTGGAATGGATCGGGTGGATGTGAAGCGACTGTTCACGCTATCCAAAAATACTAGGACTAGAGGGCATGAGTTGAAGCTACAGTGTGGTAAATTTAAAACGAATCGGAGAAAATTTTTCTTCACCCAACGTGTAATTAGACTCTGGAATTCGTTGCCGGAGAACGTGGTACGGGCGGTTAGCTTGACGGAGTTTAAAAAGGGGTTAGATAGATTCCTAAAGGACAAGTCCATAGACCGCTATTAAATGGACTTGGAAAAATTCCGCATTTTTAGGTATAACTTGTCTGGAATGTTTTTACGTTTGGGGAGCGTGCCAGGTGCCCTTGACCTGGATTGGCCACTGTCGGTGACAGGATGCTGGGCTAGATGGACCTTTGGTCTTTCCCAGTATGGCACTACTTATGTACTTATGTACTTATAAACAGTAGCCAGGGACTAAAGAATCCTAATGACATCTACTGGACCAAAGGTGTACTGCAGTCCTTGGCCAAGTGATACAAAACATTTAACAAATCCAGCAAAGAGTACTGCCAAGGCCCTTCCTCGGGCAAGATCCTCATTTCCAGAACCTTTCATGTCTAAACACTCATTAACCATCTAAAGGGATCATCTTTACCCAACTGTCTTGTGGTTTTTAAAGTACAATGACACATGACACATCAAAGTTGTTTCCGCTGTTTTTCTACTACTATTTATATAGTAACATCGTAAATGACGGCAGATAATGAGCTGCACGTTTCATCCAGTCTGCCCCAACAGTCACATTCATTATCAATTCATGACTGAACCAACAAACTTGCTAAGTTTTATTTTAAGATGTTTCCCCTCCCCCACTGAGATATACAGCACCTGCGCTCACAGCATATGATATGAACTAGCCGTTAAGCCCGTTAAAACGGGCGAGATTTCCAGCTACCCTCCTCGCCGCCACTCCCTCCCCCCTCCGTGCCGGGCCCCCCTGCACTGACCTGACAGCGCCTCTCACCTCCGTGTGAAAGCGCTGCAGGCAGCAGCAGATCGCTCTGCTGCTGCCTGCAGCGCTTCCACACGGAGGTGAGAGGCGCTGTCAGGTCAGTGCAGGGGGCCTGATACGGAGGGGGTCGGGAGCGGCGGCGGGGATGGGGGGGAAGGGGAGGTTGGTACGCGCGATGTTCGTTTCCAGGCTCCAGCGGCAGCGTCCGACAGTGACTCCGACTCCATTTCCCTCTCTGTTCCGCCCTCTGATGTCATCACGTCTTGACGCGAGGGCGGGACAGAGAGGGAAGTCTTTACTGCGCATTTGTAGGTGAGTCGGTCACTTGCCATTTATATGTTTGATGTTGTATAAAATACACATACTTGATCCTTGCCATTTTCAGGGCTCAGATCACAAAAGTCTGCCCAGCACTTGTCATACTTCCCAACTACTGGAGTTGCCGTTGAAGCCCACTCCCAGCCCTTCCTGATCTGTTTTGCCATACACAGGACACAAACCGTAGAAGGATGTCCAGCACTGGCTTCACTTCCCACTTGCAGGAGCCATCATAAATGAACTCATAGCTCTTCCTATTTAGGGGTCCTTTATGTCTATCCCACACATTTTTGAATTCTGTTACTGTTTTAGTCTCCATCCCTCCCCCCACCCCACCCACCGAGAGGGTATTCCAGGCATCTATCATCCTTCAAGAAAAAGTGTTTCCTGATGTTAGTCCTAAGTCTACCACCCTGCAAAATCAATTTATATCCTCTAGTTTTACTGCTTCTCTGTCTCAGTCTGGAAAACGTTTGTAGATTAATACTGTTCAAGTATTTGTGGTTTATTCATAGACTGTCCTTCGTGAACAAGTGTAACAGAGCAGCGTACAATAAAATATACAATACAATAAATAAAGTAGAAAAGGCACACCAATGTAATAATAAAGAAAAAAAAAGTTAATTTAGACTATACTAGTCTGCTCTCAGCTCCATCTGTGTCAGCTGGCATTAACTTCTATAGGCCTTCTCAAAAAGAAAAGTCTTCAGGGCTGAGTGAAATTTCATCAACTTACAATGGTATTATTGGTCCGCCTGCTGAAAGGCACATCACTGTTGGATAAACCCCTTTACCCAATTGCACTGGGTTCGATTAGAAGAATCTCTCACTTCCCCCTATACTCTTCTAGCTTATGTTTTTTGCTGATCCACACAATTGGTCGTCTGCGTTATACCTCCAGTTCTCCTTAGCTGAAGAAAAATCTGTTCATTGAAATCTACATCTCCAAAATTTCACCCGGCCACGCCTCTTTTAGCTAATTTTCATATAAGAACACTGGACTTACCTTTAAAATTAGCTAACTTTCCCCTGGCTAAACTGCTTCTGAGTGGTCATCTGCGAACTATTTTTCATACATTTAAAATAAAGTTCTCTCTCTTCCAATATTTCCAAATTCGGTACCATATTTTGACTGATGTTCGTTTGGAGCACATAAACTGTCCGTTAGCATTTTTTGAAGAAGTTCTTTTTAAACATCTCTTCATCAAAAATTTCATCTCATGATGACTATTCCACCACATTATTTCTGGTACGTGTATCTCTGGGAAGAGCTTATAGGACAACAACCTATTGAACATTTCTGGCCTATGGTTTGGTTCTACAACTTTCACTCGTTCATGTCATTAACATTGGTTAATACACAGAGAATCCTATACTCCACCTATCTTACACCATAATGACTGCATAAATGGTAGGCGGGATTCTCTCCTTTATGTTGGAGAGGCTATTCCTACCCCAGGAGATATGGCAAACATGGTGGACATGTCCACACATACAATCGATAACTACATACATCTCCAATTTAATCTGGACAGTGGAGGAGTGGCCTAATGGTTAGAGCACCGGTCTTGCAATCAAGAGCTTGCAATCAAGAGCTGGCCAGTTCAAATCCCACTGCTGCTCCTCCTTGTGATCTTGTGCAAGTCACTTAACCCTCCATTGCTTCAGGTACAAACTTAGATTATGAGCCCTCCTGGGACAGAGTACCTGAATGTAACTCACCTTGAGCTACTACTGAAAAAGATGTGAGCAAAATCTAAATAAATTCCATTAGCTCCAGGTTTTATTCTTCTAGGCATGCCACCTCAGCATTTACCACTCCCCACCCCTTTTAACAGAGCCGCACTAGTAGCTGCTGGTGCCATAATGCAAAGTGAATGGGCTGTGTCGGCATTGCCACACAGCTTTGTAAAAGGGAGAGGGTTAGTGTCTCTTGTTCATTTAGACTTGGTTAGACAATTATTTATTTATTTATTTATTGCATTTGTATCCCACATTTTCCCACCTATTTGCGGGCTCAGTGTGGCTTACAATACATTGTGAATGATGGAAATACAATTTGTTACAGTACGATTATGGGTTACATTGTGAGGAGTTATGGGAAGACAAAGTCAAACTCAACATATCAATAGGGGAATAGAAAGATGGAATATAGCAATGGGGAATTGATAAGAATATAGCAATGGGGAATTGATAGGGCGATAAAACAATAGCAAGGGAACATTAGGGTATAACAATTTTATCTGTGGGTAGAGTTTTAAGTGTGGTGAAAATACGGGGGAAGAGAACTCAGAAGAATTACTGCTAATCGCTAAGGTTTGTGTTGCACAAAAAATGGAAAAGCTCTATCTTATTCTCCCAACACTTTTGGCCGGATAAAGTTTGGTGGGTAGCCAGAATAGAAAGTTTAGCAACAAAAGTGCCAGCCTTGGAGATATACTCACTTTGGGTCACCCCTTTTTTGGTCTTCTCCACCCTCTTGAATTAATTTGCTTGGATGATTTAATACACATTACATTTTTTATGCACACTCATTCCCTATTTGCTATACTTGGCATGGAAGAATGGCTTAGTGGTTAGAGCACCACTCTTGACATCCAGAGTTACCTGGGTCATATCCCACTGCTACTCATTGTGATCTTGGGCAATTCACTTAACCCTTTTTTCCTGCTGGTTATGTTACTATGAAGTACATCATTAACATTACATTACTTATATCCCGCAAGTGTGCCCATCAGAATCCGATGCAGCTTACAAATAGATTGCTGGGAATACTCAAGAACAATAAAACTGAAATATCATTAAAATCACAATGGTAGTGAGGTGAGATCAGCCAGCAAATAGGAGAGAGGTGCAGCGCTGTTCCTGAGGCCCATTCTAACCATGGTCTATATTTCCCATATTGCTACAAATGACAGCCCATCGCTACTGAAAATGTGTTGGCAAGAATGAGATTGCATCACTGGTTTAGGGGTAAGAAAACCTGCTTTTCTCTGTTTTTTCTCCTTTTCACTTTTTCTAGCAAACACTGCTAATGCTTACATTTCACTCATCTGAAAAAAGTGATTGCCATTTAATCCTTTCTGTGCTGACAACGCCAAAGCACACAAAAATTGCTTTTCATTTTCAAAGATACCCCCACACCCTATTCCCCCAAACCCTTGTAAATGTAAAGTCTAATTTTGTGGGAAGACAGTTTAACAGCCTATATAATTAGAGACTTAATTTGACAATTATTAAGAAGCATCAATTTATAGAAAAATAGGGTCTACGTTATCCAGTAGGGAAGCATATTTCCTTTGAACTTAAAGAGATTGTAAAGGTTTCGACTGAGGCATAAAATTCACAGACTTTACCAGCATCCCAGGGGCGTAGCCAGACACCCAACTTCGGGTGGGCCAGGACTCAAGATGGGTGGGCAGAAGAACCCCTCCCTGTCCCACAGGTGATTTGGTCTCTCCTTGTCTCACCTGCATGCCGTCTGCTATTTACGAGGTATGCAGGAGGGACAGTTGTTGGGAGTTTTCAGCTGGTGGGGCTAGGGAATCAGCATAGGTGTGCTGCTACTGGGTGGGCCTGAGCCGAAAGTGGGCGGGCCTGGCCCACCCAGGCCCACCCCTGGCTACGCCACTGCAGCATCCACTGTAGCCGAACCGAGCACAGTAGGGTAACTTTGTCCTCGTGTATAGAGCAACGCTCAGCAAATAGTTCATTCATCAACCAGCACTCCAGAAGCTCAGATACAGTACAGCCACTTCCAAGCACAGGAGCCAGCTCTGTGGGTGCTGTGGGTGCTTGAGCACCCCCAATATTGAGAACATTCCTTGTACATGTCCATGGAGGGGTTATTTCCACTGGGCTTAGCGCCCCCAATAAAAGTTGGCTCCTATGCTTCCAAGACAGACATTGTAACGGGTTTCTCACATACATTTAACAGCTTCTACCTAGAGTATTTTTGAGGAGAAAAGTTGGTGACAGAACAGAGATAAACAATGACAGCAAGAAGAAAATACTTGTCCAGAGTTAAGTACTGGGTTGGGCAGTGGGGGGTGGGGTGGGGTGAGGGAAGGTGATAGAGAGCACTGGAAGGTGCAGAAGGAGAAGCTTGTGAGGAAAGACTGGCCACTTTCCCTTGATTTCTCAGATATCTGTTTGTATACATGTGTTGGCTAATATTTGTTCAGGGGCAGGAGTTGTTTTATCCCCCCCCCCCACATATTTAGTGCTAGCTAATGGGGATCCCAAGTTCGCCAGCTGAAGACCTCCCCCTGATGGTGCTAAAAACACTGCTCTCCACTTCAGCAGTCTAAGCTTCCTAAGCTGCTGATACTGGCCTCATCACATAGGGGGGGGGGGGGGGGGAGAAAAATGGTGCCCACCCAATTCTTGACAAGGCCCACCCAAAATCTGCTGTCTGGCTACGCCCCTGGATTAGAGTCTTGTTAAATCTGGAAAGTTTCAGGATTATTGGCCGGGCAGTTCTTTTACCATTTTTAGATTACTGTAATTCTTTATCCTGTGCTATGAATAAACAATAACAAAATACCGTGGCCAGGTTGATTTATAGAATGAGTAATTATAGTGAGATAACTCCTCTTTTTAAAGAATTACATTGCTTGAAAATAGAATTTCGTATTTACTTTAAAATGACTTGATTGATTTATGGATGTTTCCATGGATTAAATTCAGACGTGATTGGAAATTTACTATTATTTCCCCCCCAAAAAATAGATTAGGATTGAGAAGTTCAAAGACATTGCTGCTTGATCTTCCTTCAGTCAGAGGGATGAATCAGAACACATTAGGAGCGTTCTTTTTCATTTCAGGGTGCAAGAATGTGGAATACTTTACCTGTTGAGATTCGTTTAATCAGGCCCTGCTTTCAGTTTAGAAAAGCTCTTAAAACTTATTTATTTTCACTCTATAAGTAGTGTTTTAAAAGCAATTTATATGTTTTAAGGAACATGCAATTAAGTTGTTTTTCTACTCTGATATAATTCCTTCCAATTAGGAATGTGTTATCTTTTTGTAATCCGCTTTGAATCATTAAGATAAAAGCAGAATATAAGCCACAGAATAGAATAGAACCCACCCAAGCCTCTCCCATGTATACCCCTCCCCCACCCATGCACTTATGTGCTAGGATACTTAGGAGTACTTTTACTAAGCTGCGGTAAAAGGGGGCCTGCGCTAGCATCAGCGTGTGCTTTTGATGCACTCTGAGGTCCCTCTTTTTGGACATGTAACTACGACTACGTTCATTATATGTTGCACTGCTATTGTCTTTGGAGAGAAGGAATTGTGTATTCCTCAGTACATTGTCTTTTGGTGTGTTAACTATCCAAGCACCTGATAAACCTTCGGAAGACTCCTGAAGAAGGCGCTACGGCGCCGAAACATGGCTGTGTTGAGTCAACTTGTTGTAATAAACATTACTTTTTACTCATAATCATACGTCTTCTCCATTATTTGGAAAGAGCCTATCTTCCCCACGCCCCTCTGTTTTCCTTCTACTTGTCTCATGGGGATTAAGTGCACCTCCACACTCTGTGTGGTACCTCCATACTCAGTGCGGTCTTTTTTTGATTGACCCCATTTACCACAGTGGGTAAAAGGCTGTCTTTTTTTCAGGAAAAGAAATGGCCACGTGGTAAGTGAAACACATACCATGTGGCCATTTCAGGGGGAAGCCCTTGTTGCCACCCATTGGGATGGTGGTAAGGGCTCCAGCGCTAACCTGGCAGTAACCAGGTAGCGGGGCTGGCTGAAGGCAAGATGCCACCTGAGGCGGAGCTAACATGCCCCCTCCCCCGGGCTGAGATGCTGCCCCCCCCCCAGAGCATTTTACCTCGTCATGGTGATGTTCCAAACTCAGCAGCGGCAGCGATTCCCATAAACTGCCCTGCCGCCGCCGTCCTCTTCCCTTTACTGAGGCTGCCTGAGCGAAACAGGAAGTTATTTCAGGCGGCCACAGTAAAGGGAAGAGGCGGATGCCGGTGGTGGAAGGGCAGGTGTATGGGAATCGCTGCCACTGCCGGGTTTGGAACGTCACCGTGATAAGCTAAAACGCAGCAAAGCCAGCCCCCGCTCCTGAAGAGTGCTGCCTGTGGCCCCCGCCTCAGGTGGCCTAACAGTCGGACACCCCTGCTAGGAAGCACCGATTACCACTGGTTAAGTTCCAGAGCTACAAAAATAGAATGTATTTTTGTAGTGCCGGAAATGATGCGCGCTAAGGATTGGAACTACCACTGGGCTTCTGTGGTAGTTCCGGATTGGTGCATGGTAAAGCCCACTATGGGCTTACCGTCGATTCATAAAAGGGCCCCTTAGATGCTGTTATATAACTTGGCTCCTAACTGCCGTTTCATTCCCATTTTGGCGCCTACCTTCTGTTTGAGCTCCTAACCTTTGGTTCTCTATATATGAATACAATTAGGGAGACACTGCTCAGGACCAGTGAGTTAGCCAGACAGCCAATTTTGGGAGGGCCTGAGCCCAAAGTTGGTGGGCAAAAAATTCTCTCTCCATTCCCCCCCCCCCCCCTTCTTGTGGTCCAATATCTCTCCCTTTCTCTGCCACTCTGGCATCTCTTTCCCTCCCCCCACCCCCTTCCAGGGGATCTGTCATCTCTCCCCATCTCTCCCCATCTCTCAAGGTCCCCCCCCCCCCAATGCATCTTTTAAAACTTCCCTTCTAAGTTGCTGACAGAGAACACTGTTCATACATGCTGCTCGGATGAGCTCTAGAGCCTTCCCTGGGAGGCAACTTTCTGTTTCTGCAAAAGTGAGACTGGGCCAAAGGGAAGGCTCTGGGGCTGGCGTGAGCTGCATGTGTGAATCACTGTTCACTGTTGACCACCTCTAAAAGGGAAGTTTTAAAAAGTTACTTGGGGGAGAAGGGGGGGTTGACTCATAACCACTTGTAACCACTTGCCTCCACCTACCCTCCTCTCCTCCTTCCTGTACACATTAATTGATTTGATTTGCTTACTTTATTTTTTGTCTATTAGATTGTAAGCTCTTTGAGCAGGGACTGTCTTTCTTCTATGTTTGTGCAGCGCTGCGTACGCCTTGTAGTGCTATAGAAATGCTAAATAGTAGTAGTAGATATCAGATCCCCTGTGGAGGAGGGAGGGGGGATGGATAGAGAGAAAATTTAGTGCCCACACATTTGGGCTCAAAGCCACCCAAAACTGGCCAGTAGCTACACCACTGAAAGGGAAGAGAAGTTTTAAAACATTACATTGGAGACAGGGGGACTGAGAGACTATGCATGATGCTGGATCATTGCTGGGGGGGGGGGGGGGATATAAAAATGCCAGGAGTCTTCAGCTAGTGGGGATTTCTACCAGCCATATAACTGTAGAGATGAAAAATGACCCAGTGGTTAGAGTACTGGACTATATTTACATAATGTCACAAGTTTGATTCAACTTTGCCAATGCTGAGGCATTTAACCTTCGACAAGTTACTGATGCCCATCTCTTGCCAGGACACACTTAAAACATGGCAGTGAATAGACAAGAGAACAATAAAAGTAACTCCCTTAATTTTTCTTGTGCTGAATGTTCAAAGGGATACTGGCAAAAGAGGGTCTAAAAGAAAGAACATTTAATTTCACTGCTTTTCCCATTTTTGAGCTGGATGCTAAAATAAACTCCCATGTGCTTGTCTGATTAAAAGCAAATTGGTGGTTTTTTTTAAAGTACAATTAACATCATTAGAAACTAGAAAGTGGGATAAACAAGAAATATTTTGACCCTGTTTTATGAGAGTTCCTTTATATAATTGTTATAATAATTTGTTGGGAGGGAATCATAGGGAAATGATGAGGCCCTTTTATGAAAGCTCAACATGTGCTAACGGAATTAGCACACGCTAAATGCTAAGAGCAGTGGCGTAGCCAGGGGGGTGCCAGGGGAGTGGCTGCTCCCCCAAATGGAGTTCTGTCAGCTCCAGCGCCTATTTTTTTCTCAATGTGTTGCGTTGAAAGTGTGCGACAGCGCCGGCGGAAGTCCGCTCTCGTGTCACTCTTGCTCCCCCTGCGCCGTCAACCTGGCTCTGCTTCTGGCCCATAGGCATAAAACGGGCTTCTTAGCAGTTAGGGGTGAATTCTATAAATGGCACCTACAAAATCAGTGCAACCCCCCCCCCCCCTGCTTAAGCGCAGTTCTATAAAGTTTGCCTAAATTCAAGTGCAGTTTATAGAATTGCACTTAAGTACAGGGGTCGTGCATAAATTTAGGTGTGTCCATTTGCACCAATGAAAATGTGGTGCCAATGCCCCCACCTCAGTTTACATGTGGAACCTCCCTTTCTATGCCCCCTTTTTCCAGAATGCGTGTAAAATTTAAGGTACATACGTGTTAATTGATTTCAATTACCACCAATAATTGCTTGTTAAAAAGTCAATTATTGGTGCTAATTGGCTCATTATTCAATTAATTTGTATGTGCAATTTGGGTATGCCCCCCCCCCCAAAAAAATTTGCACTTCTTAAAGAATTAGGGGTTTAGCAATCGCTAAGCTTCTACAGTACTACTAATCATTTCTATAGGCTACTAGATGTAAGCAGCGCTGTACACATTATATGCAGGTACTTTCTCTACCCCTAGAGGGCTCATAATCTTAGTTTTTGAACCTAGAGCAGTGGAGGGTTTAAAGGGCCCTTTTACTAAGCCACGTAGGTGCCTACGTGCACCCAACATGCGCCAACTTGGAGCCACCGCCTGGCTACCATGTGGCCCGGGTGGTAATTTCATTTTTTTACGCACGTCCAGTATGCGCACTGGAAAATATATAGATATTTTTTCTGGCACATGGCGCTAACCAGGTGGTAATCGGCATTGTACGCGCGCCGATGATCACCCTCTGGTTAACGCGTGAGACGTTACCACTAAGTGAATACGTGGAAGTAAGGTCTCAGGCCCAAAATGGATGCACATCAATTTTCATTTTGCCGCACATCCATTTTTGGCCAAAAAAGGCCTTTTTTGCAGGTGCACTGAAAAATTGACCTTCGCGCGTCCAATGTGCGCATCTACAAGAGCACAGGACATCTTTTGGTGCACCTTAGTAAAAGAACCCCAAAGTGACTTGTCCAAGGTCACAAGGAGCTGAAGCGGGCTTTGAACCCAGGTTCAAAGCCCTGCTGCAATAACCATTATGCTACTCTTCCACTACCTTTGTTATACTGTGTATTAATACAGCTTAGGCTTTCTGAATCTCTTTATTTTATGGTATTGCAAACAATGTGTGAACTATTACAGATTACCCTTGAACTCTGTACAGGGCAGGATTATGGACTGTAAGTACACACTTCATAGGAGTACAGAATTTAAATATGCAACTGCACAAGTCTCTCGAGATGAAGAAAAGGAGGGAACTTCTATAGATGAATATTTGAACCTCATGGTGCACTCAGAGTAATCTACTGTTTAGCAGGGCCGCTGAGAGACTGGGCCGGGCCCAGGGCCCTGCCCCGAGGTCATTGTCATCAACGCCGCCCCCCCCCCAGGCCGCTGCACCGCAGTCCCCACTCCGCCCCCCTCTGTCCGCCACCAGGCCGGGCCCCCTGCATTGAAATCATCACAGTGCCTCACCTGTCACCTCGCTCCGTGACTGAAAGCGCAGCCAGCAGCGGCTGATCGGATTCGCCTCCCTTCGGGACTTTCCTCCCTGAGTCCCGCCCTCGCGGAAGTTACATCAGATGAGGGCGGGACACAGGGAGGGAAGACCCAAGGGGAGGTGAATCCGATCTGCCGCTGCTGGCTGCGCTTTCAGTCATGGTGCGAGGTGACAGGTGAGGCGCTGTGATGATTTCAATGCGGGGGGCCCGGCCCAGTGGCGGACGGTCAACAGAGCCGAGGGAGGGTGTGATCGGGGACTGCAGCACCGGGCCCCCCTTGGAAGCCCGGGCCCGGGGAATTTTGTCCCCCTGCCCCCCCCTCTCGGTGGCCCTGCTGCTTAGCAGTAAACATTACCTCCCACCTTTATCTCACTTAAAATCCTCAGAAAATGCAGAGAAACAGAAAGAGTGTCTGACATGCAATTCCCAAGGTACCAAGTGATCAGTCTTGGAGAAGAGAGTTGTTTTAGTAACTAGACAGTTATGACTAGAGGTGTCAAATGCTTTATTTCTGTTCATTTTTCCACACCTCCCAACATGTGCTGATTGCAATCAAACATTATTAAGCATTTCCCTTTAATCCCAGAGGAATGTCTGTGTCTCCACAGGGCTGAGTCCCTAGCAGGCTTCCTGATCCCAATCTGCTGAGCTGGAGCATTTCCTATCCATCTTGTGCTGAAGGCACTTCTGGGCTGTTTTCCGAGGGGGCTCACAGGTTTTCCTGTGGTTACTGCAATTCATAGAAGATTTCAGATAATCATGGCAATTTTATGCCTACGCTATTTTCAGCAGAAGAGATGATAAATAGCCAACAATACTCAACCAGAAGTGGATCTAGGGGTCCACTTTTCATGCAAAAATGTCCAAACCACAAAAAGCTGAGGGTGAGTGAAACAGAGCCGGCAATATATCCAGACAATGTTTCATCTACAAAGTTTTGCAGATTCGTATCAGCATGTAATTCATATGCATGTTGCATCTACTGAAATCTAGTTTTCAAGACGACTAACAGGATTAAAGACTAGTTTAAAACAACAGTGTTTATCCTGTTCTTGATACAGTGTAAGTTTGCTACAATGAGCAGAACACTCTGGCTACAGTAAGGGCAGGGCTGGCTTAACCATGAGATAAACTAGGTGATTGCCTAGGGCAGCAGCTTCTGGGAGGCTGCAGTTAAAGCAGAACAGTGGATCCTGACAGTTGCACTAACTCAAAGAATCCAGTGAAGGCAGGAAATTTTCAAATAGCCATTTACTGGGGAAAAATGACTTTGAAATTGCCCTCAGTTTCTGTATCTTTTGAAGTACAAAGCAACAAAAACAGCATGTTTCACTTTTCACTTTATAATGAAAGGAAAATGCTGAAGAGAAGAAACATTTCTTTTCAGCACCCTATGACGGAACATTCTAGGCCACCAACAGTCCCAAGCACCAAAGAAATGTGTCTTTGGTCTGAGTTCAGCACCAAGGCAATGGCCTCATGCATATTTCAATTTTCGTCTGATCTATACTCTGCAATTTCTTTGGCTTTATTAGTAGAGACAGAGTTAATTATTCAGATAAACGTATTGTTTGGTGGCTAGAACCTGACATTGGGAGTTAGAACTTATAGCCTTCCAGTCCTGGCTCTGTCCTGGGATTGTCTGTACCTCATTTCACCCAAAAACTGGGTATATGGCAAAGATGGGAGACGGCATGTCGAAATTTACTGCTCAATTTTGATGTTACATAGATTATTGCTTTAGCACTGTGTAATACATGGGATTGAAGGTCAGCTGGGGATGGAATGAGTGGAATGTGTTGGCTGTAATTATGTGTTGATATTCTCTGTTATGGGAAACAGGCTAGTTGTTTAAGGGATGCCAGCACCTTTGGGAAAGGCACCTTCAACCTGTGCAGGACTGGGGGAGTTATTCTCTGTTATGGTGGTTGTTTAAGGGATGCCAGCTTGTGCAAGTCTGGGAAAGGCACCTTTGTTTCACACTATAAAAGAGGGGGGAGCACGGACCTTCTTTAGAAGCTTGCCTGAACGTAGGGATGCCTTGTTCCGTGAAGGGTATTTCCCTGCAATCTCTGAGGAAGAGCTAGTGCTTCCCTGGTGGTCTTCCCAGATGCTGACTGAATTGCGGGTGCTGTAAGTATCTTGGTGTATGTGTTCACAAATGTGTATCACCAATAAAAGCGATCTACCGCATATTGTGTCTGGTGGCTTTTGTGTTGTCATAAGCACAGCGCCCCCTAGTGTTACAGTTTGGTGTAGTCGGCAGGATATCGCATTGTTGTTACGGTGATTACATTTGTAAATATATACTTGTTTTATTGTTTTGTGAATATGTTGAAGAAAGGGAAGAAGAGCAAATCTCATCAGGAGGCTGTGCAGGCACAGCTTCCGCAGCTGTTTGCAATTCCTGGATGGGATAAATACCCATATCAGGCATTGGCAACAGAATGGGCGACAGATACGGGGTTGAGTGAGAATTGGGAGGTATGTTTAGGCGAGGGAATATGTGAGGATGTGTTGAAATGTTTACAAAATGCCCCTGTGGTTAAAGGGAAAGAGTTAAGAACGGTGGGTCGGAAAGGGTGGATTTTGTTGTCGGCATATCGCCTGATGCACCAGCAGAATCTGTTATTACAACAGAAGCTGTTGGAATCACAGGCTGAGATTCTGACATTGAAAAGCGACTTGGTAATGTCACAGTGTCAGGGCAAATTGATGATGGATAAGTGTACGGGGTACCAGCAAATTGCTGAGCGGGCGGCGGTGCGAGTAGCACAGTATAAGTATCGGAAAAGGAGAGGGCGTGTGAGTAAGGTAAAGGTTGCAAAGGTGATGGCTACTGCCACACAGAATCCTAACGAATGGGATCCTGAGACGTGGGATGGGGATATCTGGTCTTCCACACCCGAGAGTGAGTCAGGGGGTGAGGAAAGTGCTGCTCCGGAAATGAAGCCAATAATTCGGCGACGAGCACAGTTGGGTGGGGCAGCACCAGTGCGCATGGATTTAGCAGAAGACTATACGCAACAAGAAATTCTCAATATCATGCAGCAATTCCAGCAGCGTCCAAATGAATCCCTTATTGCTTGGTGTGTAAGGCTGCATGATACTGGGGCAATGGGGATACGGATGGACAATGAGGACTGTTTGAAATTTATACCTTTATCTTGAGATGCTATAATTCAAAGTGCATTTCGGGAACATAGTTTAGCAATGCCTGATGGGAATGGGTCAGAGGCTACTACTCTGATTGAGTTAGTGGGAACAGGGTGTCGTAGAAAGTACCCTTTAGAATCAGATTGGCCTGGGGATGACAAGCCTTGGTATACTTTGAAAGATTGTATCCAGCGATTAAAGGAAGAGGCAATGAAAGTGTGTATTGTCACAGGACAGATGGATACACTTACCCAAGTGCCTATGTCAGCGGCAATTAGAAACAAAGTAATTAAAGGGTCTCCTCCAATGTATAAACAAGTTATTTTGACTCTGTTGATGAATGAAACAGATAACCCGTTGGAGGGCATTATGGATAAAATCGAGCAATTAGGAGATTTGGGGGATTGGAGTCTGAAGCTGACAGATAGGAAAAATAATGAGGGGCAGAGAATTGGGGAAGGGCCGAAGGGGCAAGGTTCAGAGGTAGAGCGAGTATCTCGTAAGGATATGTTTGCCGCTCTACTACAAGCGGGGGTGGCTTGGGAGAAAATAGATGGAATTCCCACTGGAGAGTTATGGCAGCAATATAAAAAATTAGGATTGGATAAGAGAGGGATGAAACCGGTTCAGAAAACCCGGACAGTGGGAAAAGAAAAACTTCCTTCAGCCCCACCTGTGGAGGGTCCGGACTATTCAGATTTGTATCATGAGGTCCGTACTCTCCTGCAGAGAATGACACTTCCATCTACTACTACTCTGCCCCCATCTAAAGCAGAAACCAATCCGTTTAGAGAGGATTGACTAGTACGGGGATGCAATGTAAAAATTGATCCGCGTCCCTATATTGATGTTGTAATACAATGGAGTCCGGGAAATTTTCAACAAGTACGAGCTTTGATAGATACCAGAGCAGAAGCAACGATTATAGCTGGTAACCCTTCTAAGTTTAAAGGACCAAAGTGTAATATTGTAGGACTCGGGGGGAAGAGTATTCCTGCAGTGGAAACACAATTGGCTATGCAAATTGGGGATTTACAGCTCCAAAAGTATGTTGTAATGATTACGCCAGTGCCAGAATATATAATTGGTATGGATATTCTGAGAGGTTTAAAACTTACTATTGATGGGGGAAGTTGGCAATTTGGAACGTCTCCCGCAGTTCCCCGGCGTTTGAAGTATATTTCCACTTATAATATTCACGCAGTATTAGTGGGAAAAATTGTTGATGAGCCTCTCACCATACCAGCCGCCACTCAATTAGTTGCACAAAAGCAATATCGGATTCCTGGTGGTATTGCAGAAATTACGCGAACAATACAGGAATTACAAGAGGTAGGGGTCATTGTCCCAGTTACTACCAAATGGAATAATCCAGTATGGCCAGTGAAGAAATCTGATGGATCCTGGCGGATGACAGTAGATTACCGTCAACTGAATAAGGTTACACCCCCGTTGCATGCTGCAGTCCCTGACATTGTGACTTTAATTGAGAACATACAAAATAGAAAAGGAAAATGGTATGCAGTGATAGATTTAGCAAATGCCTTCTTTACAATAGCATTAAAAGAGGAATTTTGGGAGCAATTTGCATTTACGTGGCAGGGAAGGCAGTACACTTTTACACGGTTGCCACAGGGATGGTTGCATAGTCCTACAATTTGTCATAGGGTGGTAGCGCAACATCTAGATGCACTATTGTTGCCACCAGGTCTAGAGTTAACCCACTATATTGATGACATACTAATCCAAGGGGATACAGAGGAGTTAGTGGCCTCTGGGCTAGAACAACTAGTACAACACATGAAGAATAAGGGTTGGGAAATTAACCCAGCAAAAATCCAGGGACCCGTCCAGACAGTGAAGTTTGTGCTTCCCTGATGGTCTTCCCAGATGCTGACTGAATTGCGGGTGCTGTAAGTATCTTGGTGTATGTGTTCACATATGTGTATCACCAATAAAAGCGATATACCGCATATTGTGTCTGGTGGCTTTTGTGTTGTCATAAGCACAGCGCCCCCTAGTGTTACACACTGTGAAAAAAAAATACCTAGTATTTGAATGTAACTCACCTTGAGCTACTACAGAAAAGGTGTGAGCTAAATCCAAATACAATTAAATAAAAATCTTGTTATGTGCACATTTCATGATCTCTCTTGTAGATGTTTTATGCTTTGTATTCCTTCTTCTGCTAATATATGTGTTACTGGACAATTCCCCCCTCCCCTCTCTTTTTCTTACATCTACATTTATTGGAATTTAATTTTCTTATAAATATTTTATTCAACAAAAGATATTAACAACGGTCAACTGAATCAACCAGGAAACAAATACGATAATGCACATTAAAATGAAGATGAACACAGAACAATGTAAGTAAACATTTTAAAGGATTGCAATTTCCTCCCTGTACCCCCCCCCCTCTTCCCACCTGAAGAATTGAACTAATTAAATTGAACAATTCCAAACCTCCAAAAAACCACCCCACCCTCCTCCTCCTGCCTCTATTTGAATTTAATTTTAGAAACACATCTATCCTATTTTAACAAAATCTAGTCTGATTGTATTGTATTGTAATCAGTGGCGTTCCGGCACTTTTTTTGTAGCTGCAAGTGATGTCACCAACCCATTCTCCCTGCCCACCCCACAGTCCAACTTTTCTCCCTCCTGTCCCCTCCCCAGCCAGCAACCCAGCATCTTTCCTTGCCTCTTAACACCCCAAGTATACTTTTTAAAAAGTGGTTTTCATTGCTGGAGGCAGCCTGCAGTGAACAGCGACATAGGCGCCCGGTATAAGAGGCTTGGAGAGGCTAAGCCTCCCCTGCTGTGCTCTGAGGGGTTTAAATTGTTGATTTACCTCCATCCTCACAGCAGGAGCTGCAGTGAAAGCCCTCTAGCCTTGTGTAACCAGTTGTAGAAATTGGTTTATGGTTTAATTTGTTTACCTTACTGCTTGGAGAGCAGGGGGGGTTGGCTGGAGGTGTCTTGGGTTGCCAGGGAGATATTTAACGAGGATGACTTCCTGACCTGCACTGAGGACAGATAGCAGCAGAATCGGATACTGGGCCAGCATGATCAGAAAAAGTCACCAGACAACAAAGGTAGAAAAGATCATTTTATTTTCATTATAGTGTTTGGAATACGTCCACTTTGAGAATCAGGTGCTCAACATTAAAAGTTTATATTTATTTACTTATTTATGGCATTTTATCCCACATTAAACATGAATTAGGGTGTTTTGTGGCTCTACATGAGAATTGTGATGATATGATCCCTTGTTTCATATTGTTGACGGTTTGCATTTTCCGTATGGGTGGTATATTGGTGTATTAGGTTCTGCCCAGTGTAATATTTATGGTACAGTAAGGTTCTGAGTGTGTTTTTGCACAAAGTTGTGCATAGTGTTTTGCAGATGAGCGATTGTGCTTAGAATATGCTTTGAGCAACCACTTTATTCTTTGACATATGTTACATATCTAATATCTAAATTTAATAAAAGGTATTAATTGTGACTTTTATTTTTATTTATTTTTTTTTCTGTGTGTTATCAGACAATTCTGGATTTAAGCTCCACCCCTGGCCCCACCCCTAACCCCGCCCCCTTTAGCCTCCCCAAACAGTTGGGCCACCGACCGCCTATGAACAGCGATTCGCACCGACCTCAGAACCTTCTCTCTGATGCAATTCCTGATTCCGCCGAGGCGGGAAGTATCAGAGAGAGAAGGCTCTATAGTGGGTGTGAACCAAGGAGGTTTGATTGAGAACAGGAGATGGCAGGATGTCAAAAATTTGAAGCCAATTATGTTAGTCTCTGATTAAGGGAGGAAGTTATCAACCTGGGCTACCATAAAGACAGATTATTAGCACAGGCAGTGGCATACCAAGGGGGGGGGGGTGGTGGGGGCGGTCCGCCCCGGGTGCACGCCGCTGGGGGGTGCCACGGCGCGCGCCTGCTGCAAAGTTCGCTAACTTCTCTCGTTCGCTGCAGCTCCCTCTGCCCCGGAACAGGTTACTTCCTGTTCCGGGGCAGAGGGAGCTGCAGCGAATGAGCAAAGTTAGTAAACTCGCAGCAGGCGCCTGCGGCACCCCCCCAGCGGCATGCACCCGGGGGGGGGCTCTTTCGCGGGGGGGGGGTCTTTCGCTGGTGGGGGGTCCGCGCTGCATCTGGGGGGGGGCGCTGCACCCGGGGGGCGGGGCACCGCCCCGGCTGTCCGACCCCTTGGAACGCCACTGAGCACAGGTCCCATTTTATGCAATGAGACCCTATGCATGGCTAGTGGTAATATATCCAGACAATCTTAAAAAAAAGTTCTACATTAATCGTAGCATTATATTTCAATATAAATTTATTTATTTCAAAAATCACTTCCATAATAATGAAGAACAGCAATCTTGTCAAAAACATGAATTTTATTCAGGTTTTCTGATATGCAATTTTGTGTCGGGCTGGATAATCACTATAGGAGTGGAACAACAGAACGTGTGAAAATTGCCCAACTTTAAATCAACTAATGAACTGAGGAGGTTTGAAGGACTTCCGCGTGTGAAGACTGAGGCTTTTTCAATTGATGGGAAGACTCTGATTAATCTGGACTCTTTTGAGGATTTGCGGTTTACTTCAGTAATCTTCACCACGGACTGACTCATAAGCATTGGACAAGGTTTTTTAAATGATGTTATATATGTGGGGAATGAATGAATGAATGTTTTTATGTCTTACATGTTTTTGATAAGATTGCTGGGCTTCTTTATTATGGAAGTGATTTTTGAAATAAATAAATTTGTATTCAAATATAATGCTACGATTAATGTAGAACTTTCTTTAAGACTGTCTGGATTTAAAAGAGGAAGTGACGTCACCAACCCAGATGAACGTCTGAGAGACGAGCTCCGGCCACCCCACGGCGAAAACAACTAAAAATTGCGACTTTAAACGTGGTCCAAGAGCAAGAAATAAAACTTACTGGGCTCAGGATACAGCGCGGCGCCTGCCTATGCAATCGAACTACACGGCGGCGGATCTCTCCCGATTTGCCTTCGTGGGCGCTGGGTCGAAGCCCAAATCCAAGATGGCAGACGCACGCAAAACGAAAGGCACAACAGATGTGGGGAGTGCTCAAATACAAGGCATCCAGCTGGAACAGCAAACCCCCCCAGAATTAACTGAGGGGGAGCAACTCAGTCTGCAGCAGTGGCTACAAAATATCAGCTCCGATCTTAAAGCCCTACGAACAGAAGTGGCAACGCTAGGAGCAAACTTGCGGGGTGAGATCCGCGAACTGGGTGCATGCCTGGAAGACACAGAGGCACAGGTGGAGGCTCACGGGGAGGCCCTGGGAGCACTGGATCATCATTTCACAGGGCTGCAGAGCGAACAACAACAACTACTGGATAAAGTACAGGACCTGGAAAATCGGGGCCGCCGCAGCAACCTTAGATTCCGGGGCCTCCCTGAAACCCCTAATTATCAGAACTGTGAACAGGTAATACGGCAAATTGTGCAAGACCTGTTCAAAGCGAATGGCGAAACGATAGAACTTGAAACAATACAGATTGAAAGAGCGCACCGGGCACTAGGAGCTATGCGCAATAATAGGCCAAAGGACATTATTGCTTGCTTTACTAGATATAAACAAAAAGAACAAGCGCTGAAATTGGCACTTCAAACGCAAGATTTCAAATGGGATTCATACGCCATCGAAATATACTAAGATCTGGCGGCAGCGACGTTGAAAAGGAGAGGGGAACTGAAGCCATTCACAAGACATCTTAGAGATTTAAAGACTCAATACAGATGGAGACATCCCTTTGCTCTTGTGTTCTATAAAGATGGAAAGCTACATCAAATTAAATCTTTGGAGGAAGCGCAAGAACTTTTCCAGAAGACAGCGACGCCAGGGGAGAAAGCAGGGACAAGCTCTGGGACGAGGCCCGGTTCTCACCTTCCCCCACCGAAGTGGCAAAGGGTGGGGAAGGGGTCCAGAAGATTACAGCGCCAACAATCAGCAACACGAGTTACCTGAAGACTGTATGGATTTAATATTGAGGAAGTATTGTTTGATTAGATTCTCGAATAAGTATTGTTTAGTGGTAATATATAACATATCTTAATGGTAGCTCACACTGATAACTTCCCCTCTTAATCAGTTAATTAATTTTTACCTTGGACCTATGCACTTACTTTAAATATCTACAGGTTTGCAGAGAAAGAGCAGTTGCATTTACACATAACAGAGGGGGTCTTTTACAAAGGTACGCTAACATGTGCTAAACCCTAGAGATGCCCATAGAAATATATGGCTGTCTCTAATGTTTAGTGTGTACTACAAATGCTAGCAGAGACCCCAGAAACTTTTATAATACTGTGCAGTATTCCTCCATCCCCATCCAGCTACTCCTTCATGCCATCAGGCTGCCCAAAATGTCTGGGGAGAATGCTGTTTTATCAAATGTGTAAATGTCGACAAAAACTCTGATCAGTCTTTTTTTTTTTTCTTTAAACTTTATTTTAGTTCAATGCTCAGTGCATGGATTGGTGTCTAGATTATTGTACTGTTGTGATTAGTCTTACGCCTATGTTTACTAAGGTGCGCTATGGGCTCGTTAGAATTTTTAATGCGCGTAAATAGTTTACACGCGTTAAACGCTAATACAACACACCTTAAATTTAAAGGTGTTAGAAAAGCTAACGCATCTTAGTAAACATACCCCTTAGATTTGTTCATAATGTTGTAAATTTGTATTACTATTAGCGATATTCTTTAAAATAGTTTTATTAAATATATGAATTTTCCAAGTATATGTACATACCAGCTTCTTTTTATCCACAGATAGAGTATTGCAGGTGTAGGAGTAAGTTCACTTCCAGCCATGGCCACACCCCCACTTCCAGGCTTGGCCCTGCCCCCAGTTCTACTTCCTTTTTGTCTACAAATAAAGCCCTGATTGTAACTGAGACAATGTACAAGCAAAGTACATAGCAAAAAACCAAAAATGTAGCATAGCTCACTATAAAAATGTATACACTTCCTCACCCACACAAAATCAGAGCATCTCCCATTTGCAAATCCCAAATCTTTTTCCCTCCACTCAAGCCCTCAGCCAATGACATCTAACTTATCTATCTATTCATCTAAAATGGGTGGGAAAAATTGCCTCAGATTTACTGTTTCTTTTTATAAAAATATAAATATTTATTATCCTAGCAGTAGAAAAATAAAAATTGCAATATGCCTTATTTCCATAAGATGTCACCAGCTTTCTATAAATATATATATACAGTGGGGGAAATAAGTATTTGATCCCTTGCTGATTTTGTAAGTTTGCCCACTGACAAAGACATGAGCAGCCCATAATTGAAGGGTAGGTTATTGGTAACAGTGAGAGATAGCACATCACAAATTAAATCCGGAAAATCACATTGTGGAAAGTATATGAATTTATTTGCATTCTGCAGAGGGAAATAAGTATTTGATCCCCCACCAACCAGTAAGAGATCTGGCCCCTACAAACCAGGTAGATGCTCCAAATCAACTCGTTACCTGCATGACAGACAGCTGTCGGCAATGGTCACCTGTATGAAAGACACCTGTCCACAGACTCAGTGAATCAGTCAGACTCTAACCTCTACAAAATGGCCAAGAGCAAGGAGCTGTCTAAGGATGTCAGGGACAAGATCATACACCTGCACAAGGCTGGAATGGGCTACAAAACCATCAGTAAGACGCTGGGCGAGAAGGGGACAACTGTTGGTGCCATAGTAAGAAAATGGAAGAAGTACAAAATGACTGTCAATCGACAAAGATCTGGGGCTCCACGCAAAATCTCACCTCGTGGGGTATCCTTGATCATGAGGAAGGTTAGAAATCAGCCTACAACTACAAGGGGGAAACTTGTCAATGATCTCAAGGCAGCTGGGACCACTGTCACCACGAAAACCATTGGTAACACATTACGACATAACGGATTGCAATCCTGCAGTGCCCGCAAGGTCCCCCTGCTCCGGAAGGCACATGTGACGGCCCATCTGAAGTTTGCCAGTGAACACCTGGATGATGCCGAGAGTGATTGGGAGAAGGTGCTGTGGTCAGATTAGACAAAAATTGAGCTCTTTGGCATGAACTCAACTCGCCGTGTTTGGAGGAAGAGAAATGCTGCCTATGACCCAAAGAACACCGTCCCCACTGTCAAGCATGGAGGCGGAAATGTTATGTTTTGGGGGTGTTTCTCTGCTAAGGGCACAGGACTACTTCACCGCATCAATGGGAGAATGGATGGGGCCATGTACCATACAATTCTGAGTGACAACCTCCTTCCCTCCGCCAGGGCCTTAAAAATGGGTCGTGGCTGGGTCTTCCAGCATGACAATGACCCAAAACATACAGCCAAGGCAACAAAGGAGTGGCTCAGGAAGAAGCACATTAGGGTCATGGAGTGGCCTAGCCAGTCACCAGACCTTAATCCCATTGAAAACTTATGGAGGGAGCTGAAGCTGCGAGTTGCCAAGTGACAGCCCAGAACTCTTAATGATTTAGAGATGATCTGCAAAGAGGAGTGGACCAAAATTCCTCCTGACATGTGTGCAAACCTCATCATCAACTACAGAAGACGTCTGACCGCTGTGCTTGCCAACAAGGGTTTTGCCACCAAGTATTAGGTCTTGTTTGCCAGAGGGATCAAATACTTATTTCCCTCTGCAGAATGCAAATAAATTCATATACTTTCCACAATGTGATTTTCCGGATTTAATTTGTGATGTGCTATCTCTCACTGTTACCAATAACCTACCCTTCAATTATGGGCTGCTCATGTCTTTGTCAGTGGGCAAACTTACAAAATCAGCAAGGGATCAAATACTTATTTCCCCCACTGTATATTAAGCTAATCTCAAGAGGGCTTTATTCACCTGATTCATGATGTAGAAAGTGTTTTGGCAGGAAATTATTTTATGATTTTTACAAATAAAATAATAAAATTCAGATGTGTTGCATATAAGAAAACCTGAATAAAATTCATTTTCCACAAGCTTTTAAAAACATCCCTAATTATGAATAATTCTGTTTATTATTGGCTTCACTACAACACGTACAAACTTCCCTAGTCCCTTCCTCAATATCCAGCAGATCGCCAAGACCTGTCGTTTCTTTCTTTACAACATCCGTAAAATCCGCCCCTTTCTTTCTGAGCACTCTACCAAAACCCTCATCCACACCCTTGTCACCTCTCGTTTAGACTACTGCAATCTGCTTCTTGCTGGCCTCCCACTTAGTCACCTCTCCCCTCTCCAATCGGTTCAAAACTCTGCTGCCCGTCTCATCTTTTGCCAGGGTCGCTTTACTCATACTACCCCTCTCCTCAAGTCGCTTCACTGGCTCCCTATCCGTTTTCGCATCCTGTTCAAACTACTTCTACTAACCTATAAATGTACTCACTCTGCTGCTCCCCAGTATCTCTCCACACTCGTCCTTCCCTACACCCCTTCCCGTGCACTCCGCTCCATGGATAAATCCTTCTTATCTGTTCCCTTCTCCACTACTGCCAACTCCAGACTTCGCGCCTTCTGTCTTGCTGCACCCTACGCCTGGAATAAACTTCCTGAGCCCCTACGTCTTGCCCCATCTTTGGCCACCTTTAAATCTAGACTGAAAGCCCACCTCTTTAACATTGCTTTTGACTCGTAACCACTCGCCTCCACCTACCCTCCTCTCCTCCTTCCTGTACACATTAATTGATTTGATTTGCTTACTTTATTTTTTGTCTATTAGATTGTAAGCTCTTTGAGCAGGGACTATCTTTCTTCTATGTTTGTGCAGCATTGCGTAAGACTTGTAGCGCTATAAAAATGCTAAATAGTAGTAGTAGTAGTAGTAGTAGCAATATGTGGCATCACTCTTCTAACATCATCAACATCTGGAATTATACTGAGCTAATACCAAAATGATGTGAGCTAAGTCTCGATAAATAATAAAGTACAGAAAAAAAGATGTGTTATCTAGCAGCTGAAATCCTGGATGTGGGGTTCCCCAGGGTTCTGCCTTGTCCCCTTCTCTATTTAACCCGCTTAATGTATCTTATGTTATATATGCTGATGATATTATCTTGCTGTGCCAGTCGTTTCAAACTGGTTTTCCATGTTGGTAAGTATTACACACTGTATTCAAATAATTGAAGAGTGGATCTTGAGAATCATCTTAAACTAAATTGCGTAAAGACCAAATTTGTATGGTTTGGCTCTTGTAATTCTGAGTTTCCTCAAAGTTTCAGAATTGCTGCTGATTCTTTTAAGCTTGAATCTTGTTCTAGAATTTTAAGTGTGGAGGTCAATAGTTGAATGACTTCTTCTGGGAATATTAAATCCCTTATTCAGAAATCTTTTCATCAAATGAAGAAACTACGAACAATTTATAAATGTCTAGATCCCCTGCATTTCAAGATCTAATCTTCTCTAGAATAGACTATTGAAATGTTATCTATGCGGGTTGTCTGATCATCTTGCTATGCTATGCTACATGGGGATCATAGCCCACCAGCTCTCCTTTTCAGGATTCAAGGTGGGATACAGATCCAAATAGTTACTGATACAATCATCAGGAATTCAATTAAAATAACTAAAGAAATAGCAAGAAATACAATGAGCAACTAAAATATCAATCAATAATTATAATGAGGACCCAAGGTAGTGGTTGGATGTATTTTTTTTTTTTTGTTGTTGTTACATTTGTACCCTGCACTTTCCCACTCACGGCCGGCTTACATATTGTATACAGGTACTTATTTATACCTGGGGCAATGGAGGGTTAAGTGACTTGCCCAGAGTCACAAGGAGCTGCCTGTGCCTGAAGTGGGAATTGAACTCAGTTCCTCAGGACCAAAGTCCACCACCCTAACCACTAG
Source organism: Microcaecilia unicolor (assembly GCF_901765095.1). Classification (NCBI taxonomy): domain Eukaryota; kingdom Metazoa; phylum Chordata; class Amphibia; order Gymnophiona; family Siphonopidae; genus Microcaecilia; species Microcaecilia unicolor. Next base: position 69,976,881 of record NC_044043.1, on the reverse strand, counting down.
GCCACTCCTCCACTACATAAGTATTGCCATACTGGGACAGGCTGAAGGTCCATCAAGCCCAGCATCCTGTTTCCAACAGTGGACAATTCAGGTTACAAGTACCTGGCAAGATCCCAAAACAGTACAATACATTTTATGCTGCTTATCCTAGAAATAAGTAGTGGATTTTCCCCAAGTCCATTTTAATAATGGTCTATGGACGTTTCCTTTAGGAAGCCATCCAAACCTTTTTTAAATCCTGCTAAGTTAACTGCTTTTACTACATTATCTGTCAACAAATTCCAGAGCTTAATTACACGTTGAGTGAAGAAATATTTTCTCTGATTTAAATTTACTACTTTGTTGCTTTATTGTGTGCCCCCTAGTCCTAGTATTTTTGGAAAGAGTAAACCAGTGATTCACGTCTACCAGTTCCACTCCACTCATTATTTTATAAACCTCTATCATATCTCCCCTTAGCTGTTTTTTCTCCAAGCTGAAGAGCCCTAGCTGCTTTAGCCTTTCCTCATAGGGAAGTCGTCCCATCCGTTTATCATTTTCATTGCCCTTCTCTATACCTTTTCTAATTCCACTATATCTTTTTTGAGATGCAGTGACCAGAATTGAATACAATATTCAAGGTGCAGTCGCACAATGGAGTGATACAAAGGCATTATAATGTTCTCATTTTTGTTTTCCATTCCTTTCCTAATAATACCTAACATTCTATTTGCTTTCTTAGCCATCGTCACACATTGAGCAGAGGGTTTCAACGTATCATCAACAATGACGCCTAGATCCCTTTCCTGGTTGGTGACTTCTAACGTGGAACCTTGCATTACGTAGCTATAATTCAGGTTCCTCTTTCCCACATGGATTACTTTGCACTTGCTCGCATTAAACGTCATTAGCCGCTGCTCTGGGAACCATGAATTCTCACCACTTCTGAGCATCCTCTAGCCTGTGTCTCTGATGGGTAAGAGGAGAGGGAAAATGAGGGAGTGTCCCTCAACTCAGTTTTGTCATTCAAAAGTTATGTTCTTTAAATCAATTAAGCAGTCAAGCGAATGTCCTTCAGATGAACAATAGAATCGTCTCCCTCCAGCAGGATGGTTGTGGGAGTGACAGTCTTTACAGTGTATGGTCCGACATACACTAGATACTTCCAAGTCTTGTGGGTGACGTTCTTCCGGTAGACCTTGTCTCCGGATGAAATGCTGGGGGGGGGTGGAGCTTCTACCAATGGGGATGTTTTGGTCTGTAAGGCAGAAATCTGGGTGATAATGTTTTGCATGGCAGTGACTTAAGTTCTTAAAGAACCTAGCAGGCAAATGGGAGTGGTAAGGCTATGAACTATCATGCTTCTCCCAGTACACAGTTCAAAGGGAGTAAGATTAACCGATCTTATGGGGCTCTGCTGGTGAAGTTCCAACAATGAAGCAGGAGATTTTGAACTGGTTTGGAGTACAGGTAGGTCCCATGCTGTCTTCTACACCTACCGCAGCTGGGAAGTGGAGAGCTTCGGGCAGCCCTGCACCTGATGTCCAGCAGGGAGATGGAGCAGGATTTCAGGAAGGGAGCCTGCCTGTTGCAGCTTTGATTTTGGACTCTGGATGGCTGATAACTGATGGGAAGCAACTTATTTGCAGGTTATAAAGATTTTACCTTCCGAAATAGTGAGTACTCTCTCTGGAGAGTAAGTCAGCCAACTCCTGTTTTGCCATCATGGTTTTTTTCTAAACTGGCTGTCATGACTTTGGAGTCACTTTGGGATATTACACATGATATGCACTCTTCACTGCAGCCATTGATTATGGAAAACACTAAAGGATATTAACATTATTTCTGAAGCTGTCCTGCCCCAGGTTTAGGTTCAGACTTTGGAAAACTTGGGCTCTGTCTTAGTAAAGGATACAAATTTCAATTTTTGACCCAAAACAGCTGGACGAATTTTCTTCTAGCTTGGGAAGAATTGAATGTTACTGTGCAACCCTTATGTTTACTGCTACGGGCAGGCTGGGAGGGTCAGTGGTTTGTGTCATTGAAGAAGTAACTAACTCGTTAGTCTCACTCACACACACATGGAGTACTCTGGCTGCATATACTGCAGCAGGACATGTTTATCCACTCCTACCCTAGCTGAGATAACATTTAACCATTTCTCTGACCTAATGTGCAACTTTCTTTAAATAAATCACCTTACTTTCTAACTCTTCCTACTTTCTCACCCTTCTATATGTTACATCTTTGCTTTACCCTTCGCTATCACCTATAATGTTCTATTACATATTGTGTTGACATTGTAAATAGCATACCATGCCATACTTTGTATTGTTTTTGAATATTTTTACTGTTGTAATTGTCTATTGCTGATGTTTGATCTATTCTTACTGTGCACCGCCTTGAGTGAATTCCTTCAAAAAGGCGGTAAATAAATCCTAATAAATAAATAAAATAAATAAACTACCACACACACACACACACACACCCACACCCACTGACAGTTCCATGTATGAAGGCCAAGTAGAGACTATTTAAAGCTCTTATTTTACATTTGTAATGTAGGTCTCCTCTTGTTCCTTCTTTACAGAATCATGCTAACCGTGTGTTTTCTGGTGCTGATTTTTAAGGCGAGAGAAGATCCGCCAGCAAGCGGAAAACTCAAGCACCCCACGGTAAAAACAATAATGTGTAAAAAGTGGGAGTACGACCAAGGATACCAGAAACTGTAGGATGTTCTTAAATAAAAAACTTTATTGAAGGTTTGAAGACTCGACACAACAGAAAAAGTTAAAACAATGAATATTATAAATTATATGAACTTATAAACTTTAAAGGCATATGTGTGGCAATTTTATAAGATGATATGCACTGCATTATTATTTTATAAATCTATACATAGTATTTTTTCGCGATAAGTTTATCATATGCATGTGTTTTATTTTTAATTATTATTATTATTTTTATATCATCTTATAAAATTGCCACACATATACCTTTAAAGTTTATAAGTTCATATAATTTATAATATTCATTGTTTTAACTTTTTCTGTAGATATAAATTTTTTCTGTTCTTTTATCATACATATCATATATAAATGTACTTTTTATAGACTCCTGATGCAGGCCTGACGGCCGAAACACAACGTTGTGTCGAGTCTTCAAACCTTCAATAAAGTTTTTTATTTAAGAACATCCTCCAGTTTCTGGTATCCTTGGTCGTACTCCCACTTTTTACACATTGCTGATTTTTAAGGCGCCATATATAGAATTTCCCCCATAATGTGTATCTCAAAAGGGGGCTTGAGCACATCAAAGGCATTCCAAAAAGTGTTATGCATCAAACACTGGGTCAATGCACCCAACTTGGGCACCAGCATTTACACCAGGTTTCAACAGGCGTAAGTCTGGTGCCCAAAGTTCGGGTGTGGGAATTGACGCTATTCTATAAATGGCGCATGTCCTGTATAGAAAGCGCTTAGTGCCCATTTTTTTTTTACCCGTGCCCATTTTTGAGTGCCATTTATAGAATCCAGCCCCAAGTTATTTTGAATTATTTGCTGTATATCAAATCAGGGGCGTAGCTACGTGGGGCCACGGGGGCATGGGGCCCTGTAGATTTGGCCCTGTCCCCCCCACCGCCAACCCCTTCAACCCCCCTCCTCTGCCGCCATCGGGTACCTTTGCTGGCGGGGGTCCCCAACCCCCGCCAGCCGAAGTCCTCTTCTCAAGTGCAGCCGCGTTGCTGATCTGCAAGGGCAGGCTTCTGTTTCTGTGAGTCTGACATGAGAAACAGAAGCCTGCCCTTGCAGATCAGCAACGCGGCCGCACCTGAGAAGAGGACTTCGGCTGGCGAGGGTTGGGGACCCCCGCCAGCAAAGGTACCCAACGGCGGTGGCGGGGGGAGGGTTGGCGGCGGCAGGAAGAGGGGGTCGAACGGGGTTGGCGCTGGGGGGGGTCAAAGGTGGTGGTGGCGGCGGCGGGGAGGTAAAAAATGGACGGGGGTAAAAATGGCGTGGGGGTCGGCGGCGCCAGGGGGGGCTAAAATGTGCCCCCTCACCTCAGGCCCTAGACCCCTCTCCTGCCGAAGTCTGGCTACGCCCCTGTATCAAATACAATTAAATGTGAAATGTGACCATCTCTGGGAAAAGGTGACTAAAGTAGCAGATCCAAAATGTTGAGAATGGTCAGTTTCTATATGTCATGGGTCCGTAAGAAATCTGAAAAAAATGACATGTTTAAAGTTCCGTAAATGTTTATTTTTGCACATAAAAAGATGGGGTTTGACTGTTGAATTACAAATTGTTTGCTCTAACAGAATTCTTTAAATCCTCACTTTTTGTTTCTGGTGACTTTAGTCACCTTTTCCTAGAGATGATCACAAATGTGAAAAAGATACATGATAGGTGCCTAAGGGGCCCTTTTACTAAGACACGTAGGCGCTAACATGTGTACAACGTGCATCAAATTAGAACTACCCCCCCCCCCCCCCCCCCCCCCCCCCGGCTATCACGTGCCCTGGGCGGTAATTCTAATTTCTACGCGCATCCAAAAAGCGTGGCAGAAAATTTCTATTTTTGCTGACGATTACTGCCCGGTTAACGCGTGAGACCTTACCGCTAAGTCAATGGGTGGAAGTAAGATCTCAGGCCCAAAATGGACACACGCTGATTTTTATTTTGCCGCACATCCATTTTCAACAAAAAAAAACCGCCTTTTTTGCAGGCGTGCTGAAAAATGGACCTGCGCGCATCCAATACACACATCTACACCAGCATGGGCAAAGGGCCCCTAAATGCCTTTATCAAATATTAGGGGCCAAGCAGCATAAATCAAGCTGTGGACCTTAACCCCTATTTAGGAATAAGCGTAAATGTTTGTGAATAATTTACACATGTAACACATATTTTATAAGCGACATACAGAGTGACCCTTCCCCTGCTCTGCCTGTACATGGGTAGGACAAAACTACACATCTTCTTGGCCACAGGTCATTTATTTATTTGTTACATTTCTATCCCACATTTTCCCACCTATTTGCAGGCTCAATGTGGCTTACATAGAGGGGCATAATCGAACGGCACCGGCGAAATAGATCGCCGGTGATCTATTTTGGCGGCGGCGCAACAGCTGGCCATAACCGTATTATCGGAAATGATGGCCGGCCATCTTTTGTTTCGCTAATACGGTTTGAACCAGCCAAATGCCTTGGATATAGCCGGGTTTGAGATGGCCGCTTTTAGCTTCCATTATCGCTGAAAAACAAAAGCGGCCATCTCAACCCCGGCTACATCCAAGGCATTTGGTCGTGGGAGGAGCCAGCATTTGTAGTGCACTGGTCCCCATGACATGCCAGGCCACCAACCGGGCACCCTAGGGGGCACTTCTAAAAATTAAAAAAAAAATGGAAATACCGCCCAGGTCATGCAGTAGCCAGGCAGTAGTTTCAAATTGATGCACGTTGCACACGCGTAGGTGTCCACGCGCCTTATTAAAAGGGCCCCTGGATTACATAAGCAATTTTCTGTACATGTGCCTAAATTGGATGAAGCTCTACTGGACATATCAAATGGACCATTTTGGACTTTATCTACCATCATTTACTATAAATGCTATTCTGTTAATAGCCAAGTGCCTGCTGTTATAATTTGAGTTTCTATTGTTAGTCATTTAAAATTAATCCATTTTGATGAATATTTTTTGTTTCTTATTTTAGAAATATGTAAATAGAAACATTCCCCCCTGTCACCCTATTCTCATCTCTTTCTATTTAATATGGCAAAGTGAGTTACTATGTATATGTTAATGACCTGTTGAAAGTTACAATACTGAGCAAAATGTTATGCCTGCATGCGGGCAGGATTACAGAACAAGATGGACACGGCTAGTCTCCTGGCTTGGACGGCCAGGGGGCCAATAGCTTTGGTTAAAGTGGTAAATGCATCCTTGTACGGGATGCATTTGATTGGACAGCGTGCTATAGCAGACAGCACTGAGGAGGAACAGGGTGCTTGGACGGCACAGCCTGTAGTAATATAAGCAAGAAGGGCTGTGTACTCGGAGGGAGATGTTTATCAATGATGTTTACCAATGATTGTTTATGTGAAGGTTTACAGTAAATAAATTTTTGCGGACCTGGCTGCGGCCTAAATAAATCCACATTTGTTAAAGAAATTGGCTTCTGGTGTGGTGTTTGGATAGAAGGGGGTGACTGAGTGAATGCCGAATGCCCGTGTTGTCCATTTTGATGAATATTTTTTGTTTCTTATTTTAGAAATATGTAAATAGAAACATTCCCCCCTGTCACCCTATTCTCATCTCTTTCTATTTAATATGGCAAAGTGAGTTACTATGTATATGTTAATGACCTGTTGAAAGTTACAATACTGAGCAAAATGTTATGCCTGCATGCGGGCAGGATTACAGAACAAGATGGACACGGCTAGTCTCCTGGCTTGGACGGCCAGGGGGCCAATAGCTTTGGTTAAAGTGGTAAATGCATCCTTGTACGGGATGCATTTGATTGGACAGCGTGCTATAGCAGACAGCACTGAGGAGGAACAGGGTGCTTGGACGGCACAGCCTGTAGTAATATAAGCAAGAAGGGCTGTGTACTCGGAGGGAGATGTTTATCAATGATGTTTACCAATGATTGTTTATGTGAAGGTTTACAGTAAATAAATTTTTGCGGACCTGGCTGCGGCCTAAATAAATCCACATTTGTTAAAGAAATTGGCTTCTGGTGTGGTGTTTGGATAGAAGGGGGTGACTGAGTGAATGCCGAATGCCCGTGTTGTCCATTTTGATGAACATTTTTTGTTTCTTATTTTAGAAATATGTAAATAGAAACATTCCCCCCTGTCACCCTATTCTCATCTCTTTCTATTTCAGCCCATCCCCACCATTTTCTCTTCCTTAGTAGCCCAAATGCAGGTTTCCTCCACCCCTCCCATCCCCCACCATTGCATATTCTGTTCTCTTACCCCCAGCTCACCATCAGGAACAGCTGCACAACATAGCCAGAGGGAGGAGGAAGAGATTGGAGGTCCATCACCTGATAAGAATTTGTGTACTGATCCAAGGCCAGTGGGGGTGGGGGTGGGGGTGGGGGGAGGAAGGAGGAAAAAGTACACCTGCTTCAATTTCTTTGCACCAGGGAGGTGGGGGAGAAAGAACTTTTTTTTCTGTGTGTTTATCAGGTAAAACCTAAAAACAGAAACCTTACATATAATCACTTTCTCAGGGTTTTTCCTATGATTTACAGACATTTCTGTACAAGGTCAAATTTTATTTTTGCAGCTGCTGTGATTAATCAGGTTAGTACTCCTTTAATAGTCTAAATTAAGCCATCAGGCAGTAAAAAAAAAAATTAAAGGGGACTGTTTAATAAAGCACATTAAAACTGTGCAGTTGCCACATGCTAATGGCCAAAATTAACATGTGGTAATCTCAAATATTCTGCATTAACTGTTGGGGACATACCTACCATCTTTCCATACAGTTAACGCAGAAACAAACTTATATCAGATTAAAGACATTGCAGATCACACAGATTCACTTAACGCCATCTATTGAGGTGATATTAACTGCTCCGCATTATCTGTTGCATTAATTGATAATGCGCTCTACTGGACCACAAGTTAAATCCCCAACCAGCTCCCGTCCATTCCTCACCCCAGTTAATGCGTGAATTAATGCTCACAAGGAGGGTGATTTTATAAACAAGTAGGTGCCTGCTTAGGTGTTATTTTATAAAGATATATCGGCAGCAACCTGTCTTCACTAGTGTACGTGCCGGAAATTATGCCTTGAATACAGACATAGACATGTACACCTGCTCAAGAGTTCGCAAGTGTGCACATCGATTAAAGCATTTTATAACAGATATGTGTATTTGCAAACTCTATCCATCATGCTTTAGCCAGATTGAGCTCTCAGCTACAACTTCTGGCAGTGGCAGCCCTACCAAGTGGTGGGGGCCTCAGGTGGCACTCTTGTGAGGCTGTATCGCCCCCCCCCCCACCCTTCCCTCCCCAACCCCCTTCCCCAAAATGACCTTTTCTTTTCTTGTTTTTCAAAAGAAGGCGGCAGCTGCAACATTTCCCATAGGCTGTGCCTGGCCATCAAAGCAACAAACAGCTATTATTGGAGGAGTGGCCTAGTGGTTAGAGCACTGGTCTTGCAATCCAGAAGTGGCCAGTTCAAATCCCACTACTGCTCCTTGAGATCTTGGGCAAAGTCACTTAACCCTCCATTGCCTCAGGTACAAACTTAGATTGTGAGCCCTCCTGGGACAGAGAAATATCCAGAGTACCTGAATGTAACTCACCTTGAGCTACTACTACTGAAAAAGGTGTGAGCAAAATCCAAATAAATTATTTGAGATTCTGTTGCTACTATTTGAGATTCTATATGGAATGTTGATATTATCTAAGATTCTACATGGAACGTTGGTCTACATGGAATGTTGCTACTATTTGAAGATTCTACACAGAATGCTGCTACAGTGGAGGAGTGGCCTAGTGGTTAGAGCACCAGCCTTGCAATCCAGATGTGGCCAGTTCAAATCCCACTGCTGCTCCTTGTGATCTTGGGCAAGTCACTTAACCCTCCATTGCCTCAGGTACAAACTTAGATTGTGAGCCCTCCTGGGACAGAGAAATATCCAGAGTACCTGAATGTAACTCACCTTGAGCTACTACTACTGAAAAAGGTATGAGCAAAATCTAACTTAATAATAGTAATAAATTAAAACCTCTTCTGCAATGGCCTCTCACATCGGCTGCTGTGCCAAAGCTCGCACTGATATGTGAAAGTTTGGCAACAGACACAATTGGTAATCAGCTCCTGACGAAGAAGCGAAACAAGGCTCCTTGTTGAGTCAGAGAATGGTGAACTGCTACGCTGTCTTCCTGAACTGCCATAGTGTTTTTCAAATAAGTACTGTTCAGCACTATCATTATTTAACTGTGTGACATTTTTCACTACATGATTTATGTTGAGTCTGGGCTGAATTCACATATTAATTTTGTGCACATTAAGAGGGAATGATTGGGATACGAGTTCTGAGATGTAAGAAGCGCCGGTATTTATGCCAGCTGAAACCTGGTGTAAATGCCTATGCCCAACTCATGGCATTTTGGTGCCACTATTCTTTAACACTGCGTGCAAATTTTCAGAACAGTCCTGACCCCCCCATACTCCTCTCTTGGCCACTTTCCCTTTAGAGTTGCACGCTATGGGATTAAGGTGCCTGGTATCCTATATAATAAAACTCACCCTCAACGTTCTGAAGCCACTGACGTCACTTCCTTCAACACAGGTTTGAAGGGTTCGTGGTGGTGAAGCCACCGAAATCGCCAAGTCGCCAGGCCCCGCCCTCGCGTCAAACGTGATGATGTCGAGGGCGGAGCAATGGTGTCACACACCGAGGGCGGAGCAATGGCGTACGGTGCGTGGAGCAATGGCGTCTGAACGACCAAGGGGTCGGTAGGTACGTACGGAGGGAGGGAGAAGGGGGGGTGTTGGGGAGGAAAACCTTGCTAGCGCCCGTTTCATTTGGTCCAGAAACGGGCCTCTTTTACTAGTTATAGAATAAGGCACAGGAAGATGCACATGCAAATCCAAATTAGTGCCAATTAACTTCAATAAGACCGATCAATTGATAGTTAATGGCTCATTAACCAATTTAGTTGCTCATGCATCTTGGACCTGCGCCGAAATATTGGCGTCATATATAGAATCCGGAGAAAAATATGCGGTCTTCGTTATTACTTTTCTATCTTATTCTATTAAATGGATCTGTCACCCTGCAATGACTATGTTAACAAAACTATGTAAGCCACATTGAGCCTGCAAATAGGTGGGATAATGTGGGATACAAATGCAATAAATATTCTTTGCACTATAGCATTAAAATCAGGGCTAGCTTTAGCCTTGATGGTGCCCTGTGCTATGGGGCAGGGTAGAGGCCTCCCACCTCCCTGTGAAGTTCCTTGAAATGTAACTCTTCAGCAAAGTGGCTGCACTCCCATGAAACAGTGGCAACCTGTGTGGATATACCAGTTACCAGTGACGTAGCTACAGGTGGGCCTGGGTGGGCACAGGCCTACCCATTCTTGGCTCAGGCCCACCTAGCGGCAGCACCACACTGCTCTCTTCCCCTTTCTCCTCTGCGGCGTCCCAGTATCTGCGATCCTGTCTCTGTCCCTCCTCAATGTCAATACAGGCATTCTCGGCACCTGCAGCGATCCATTCTCGCTGCTTACACAGGCCCCACAGGCTTCCATTTGCCGTATTACGGCAGACGGGAAACAGGCAATGATGTCAGCGACAGTAGCATGCAGCAAATGGAAGTTTGTGGGTTTGGCACAAGTAATGAGAATGAATCGTTGCAGGTGCCAAGGATGCCTGTACAGTACACCAGGGAGGGACAGAGTTCAGAGACAGGAGCACAAATGTCAGAATGCTGCGGAGGAGAGGGAAGAGATGTGGGGTAGGTGGAAAAAAAAACTATGTTCTTAAAAAATATCTTGGTTAAAATTTACTGTGTCGCACATTTGGTGCTAACTGAAAAATCTCTGTAACCTGAAAACCAAAGCACATGTTGATAAAATTGGACAAACAAAAAAAAGTGTCACCTTTGTCTTGTTCTTTGCACTATGCGGTTTCTACTTGACTAGCCGTTGAGCCCGTAAAAATGGGCTAGTATAGAACGGGGGTGGGGTTGAAAGCCCCCCCCACCGCCGAGCTCACCGCTGCCCCTCCGAGGTCACCGCTACACCCCCCCCCCCGGAGTCGCCGCCACCACTCCACCCGGGCCGGGCCCTTGCTTCGCTATTGAAACAGCGCGGGAACGCAGCACACAGCTCAGATGAGCTGCCATCCTTCTTCTCTGCCTTTGTCCCGCCCTCGTCGGCGAGGGCGGGACACAAGCAGGGAAGGAAGGCCGACGGCAGCTCAGCTGAGCTGTGTGCTCCATTCCCGCGTTGTTTCTATAGCGGAGCGAATGGCCGGCCCGGGTGGAGAGTGGGTGGCGGTGGTGACCTTAGGGGGGGGAAGCGGTAGCGACCGCGGTTTCGTCCCTCCCCTTGCGCAGTAGAGACCCTCTCTGTCCCACCCCCATCATCATATATTGACACGGGGGCGGGACAGAGAGGGTCTTTACTGCGCATTTGCGAGTGAGTTCGGTCACTCGCCGTTTATATGTTTGATTCCTCCTGTGATGGCACAGCCCAGAGTTTATGATATCATAATGAACTATGATGTCACAATCTAGGATATCATGGATAGAATCTCCAGGATGATAAGGAGAAATTGCATGATATATGAGGTCTAACTAATTTTCAACGAATACAGGTTTCTCTCCCAGCGAGAAAATAGAATCTGCCACCACTTACACGGAATGCAGTGCCCTCTGCCTCCTGTACAGTGGCCACCCAAGAAAGTGCAGATTTAGAGTGTGATTTTCAAAGTTGTCACACGTAGATATCCTAGAGAGTGGGCAAATTTCACCTCCTATTCAGAAATGTTTAACTTGGAGGGTGCAAGGGAGGGAAGAAGAGACATGATCTAGCTAGCTAATATTTGGTTGAGTTTTACTGCAATACTGTCATTTTTTTCCCTTTAGCCAAAGTATGTGTTTTTTTCAAATGAGGTCTAATTACCCTAATGCCAGGAAGGCACAACTTCTAGAAGTCTATTTTAAACACTCTTCTTAGTGTGTGCAGAACTGGAGAGGTTTGGGAATAAGATGATTACCAGTTTAGTCCCATGGGAATATCTTAACCGTGTAATCTTCTACCAGAAGAAGA